>NW_027397162.1:762232-869866 GCF_003265705.2 Callorhinus ursinus
CGTGAGGCGGGAGGAGGCTGCCCGCAGGGGACAGCGCGTGAGGCGGGGTCGCGCCGGGACTGGCGGGCCGAGGTGCCGTACCTCTGTCCCGAGGGCCCTGGGAGCCGTCGATGGTTGTGACGAGAAGAGGGACACGGTCTGATTTAGGGCCGTAAAGGTTTCCAAGGGCTGCTCAGAGGGAGAAGAGGCTGGACCGGGAGTGATGAGGACGGTGAGGCACTGGGAGGTTGAGTCCAAGACACAGAACTGGGAAAAGGGAGTCCTGAGAACTGAAGTACAGAGTTGATTTAGCCTTTCCGCCCAAGGGCTGCCGCCAGGGTTGGGTAGAGGTGCAGGGGAGGTTGAGCCTGTTGAAATACTCATGGTCCCCAGCCTCTCTGTCTTGCTGCTGTTCGTAGTTCTCTGAGGCTGAAGCAGCACTTACGGAACTTACACGGTGAAGTGGAGGGTGTCCCTCCCCTCACGGGTTTGGATCCCACCCATGTCCGCTTTGGGATTGTGGTGTCCTGGGACTCTTCACCTGCTCTTCTGCCAGCCCTTTTGGTTTGGGGATCTGGGAGAGATCCCAAGGGCAGGGGGTGATCCTGATTCCAGGTTATATGGACTCAGGGATTATATGGAGTTCTTACTCCTGGCCACCAATGGAAAGAAGTGTAGACGCTTATCCCGGGAACAGGGCGCAGCATGTAGGAACTCTTAGGAACAAAGAGCAGGGGGACTGGAGTTAGTTTTGGAAATGGCTGCCTGAGAAGTTGGGCGACTATAATGGACGTAATGGAGATTTGGAACAGAGGAGGGAGATGATCTTACCCAGGTTTAAATATCTCCATCTGGTTGTAGAGTGGAAAACAGACTTTGGGACTGAGGGAGGAGGAAGGGTGACCAGGGAAGAGGCTACCGCGATAGTCTAGGCGAGTGTTCATGGACCAGAGTGCTGGCTGTGGAGGTGGGAGAAGTGGTTGGATTCTGGATCCGTTTTTCAAGAAGGGCTGATTTTGAGGATGAGAGAGAGAAAGGAAGGAGTCGGAGATGACACTCAAGTTTGGTCTTAGCAGCAGGAAGTGTGGAAGTTAGATCAACTGAGATGGGAAAATCAGCAGTAGGAGTGATCCCCCACTGGGGGTATCAGGAGCTTTGTTTTTGGCCATGTTAAGATTCTGAGATACTTCAGAGACCAAGTGAGTCGTGGCATCAAATGGGCACTGGACACAGGTCTGGAAATCTGGAGTGGGGTTTAGGATGGAGGCATCCGAAAGTGGTGACTAGTATGTGCACCAGGGTGGAGCTGTGGATCATATTTAGAAATTAGAATTCAGCTCATGGCAGTAATGTTATTAGTGGGTCAGAAAGAAGAATAAGAGTTCCAAGGGCTGGATCTATTGCTCGGGTACCTGTTTGGGGGTTATGGGTATCATAAGTACAGATGTAGGAGAGAAATACCCACAAAGGGAGTATGTGGGGAGGCTGGTCTTGGCAGGTGGCCAAGACTTCCAAGAGAAGAGTGGACGTGAGATAGATAAAGAGAACTACTTGAGATAAGGTGGGTTTACTATAATTTTGTGGTGAGCTTTGGTGGGTTCTGGGGTATTTGCTGGTGTGTAAGGTCTGGGGCAAATGTGGTCATCTGTGAGAATCACTGTGCCTGGTATGGGTACCAGTATGGCTGAGCTTTGAATGAGGGTCAGGTGGAAAGAGGGTTGTGGCTGCTGGGGGACAGCAAGTGCACACAGAAGTGGGAGAGGGTTGTGTGTATCTGAAATTCACATATAGTTCCATGTGATTAATGTTGAAGCAAGAATTAGAGACAGGCAGAGAAGGCCTTTGAAGCAGCATCCAGGGCTATCCCTGGTGTTGAGATCCATCGGAGGTCTGGAGTAGTACTGCATCCTATTTGAATTTGCCAAGTTCTTTCTGCATGCCATGTGCCAAGTAGCGTGGAGCAAGTCCAGGGAGATGCATATGGTGTGGGGCAGGGAGTTGGCAGTGGCTGTGGGGATGCATCTATGGGGTGTGAGGATGTGAGAGGTGCATGTGGAGAGAGGGAGTGTGAATGGATGGTCCTGGGCCCTGGTATTGGAGACTTAAGGATGATAGGTGACCCCAAATTTTATTGTGAGGCATGATATGGAGGACTCCAGGGAAATTGCCTGGCAGGAAGAGATGCAGCCCTGTAATTCAGTTCCTGAATGTAGATGGTGTCTCTCTGCCTACCTGCCTGCAGTTGCTGAGAGCTGGGCATGCTGACTAATAGAACCATGAGGAAAGAGCAGTACCAATGGCATCAGGTCCTGGTTTCTCCTCTCAGGTGGGGAGCTTGGGAAGGGGATGGGCATGGGGTAGATGTGTGAGAGTGGATTGTGGGTCCTCAGGAGGGAGGCTGTGGTTTCATCTGTCCCCAACATGACAGGACAATGTGACTTTGGAGGATGTGGCTGTGTACTTCTCCTGGGAGGAATGGGGTCTCCTTGATGAAGCTCAGAGACGCCTGTACCATGATGTGATGCTGGAGAACTTGGCACTGATAACTTCTCTGGGTAAGTCCATCGCACCTGCCACCATGACCTGGGTAGCAACTTTGCCTTTCTGCTTTTCCCTGTGGGCTGCTCTGTGCTTCCATCCAGACCATGGGCATTACATCCTTTCCTAGTTCCCTGGGTAGGTGCTGTTGTTGCTAGGACTGGATTGTTCGCCCTGCCCTTTTCTCTCCCTACTACCTCAACACCTGCTGCCCTGAAGTCTAGTAGCAAAGGGTTCTAGGTAATCCTTCTAAGTCTTTGCAGTCAGTCAGATGGATCCCACCTTGGTTGCTCCCTCCCTGGCTGGGTGATTTCTGCAGTTCCATGGTACCTACTTACTTCAGGTTTTGCGCCCTTCTTCTGATAGTTCTACATGTCTGCATATGCCAGGAATTGCCATCACTGACATGGACACTACTATGTGCACTATGGGTTGTTTTTGGAGACCTTTGTGTGAGGTTTTTTTTGTAATGTTTAGTTTTCTGTGATCTGTCATGTGGGCTGATAGTGGCCACTTACATGTTCTGTCTTTCTCTTAGGACTTACATTATCTACGTCCCATGTAGTTGCTCAGTTTGGGTTGTGGGGGAGACTTCTGGGCACTTCACAGAATGATATCACTCCTGCCATGGCAGGAGGAGCCAGAGGAGGCCTGGCCCTGCTGATTGGCAGCTGAAACAGGACATGACATCAGGGCTGTGTTCACCTAATACCAGGAACTTCTTCAAACTAGTGTTTTGTGCCATTTCCAGTGGCCACACCTCATTTTCGCCTTTTCTTCCCTATTCTTGATACTTGACTAGTTTGTCATTTTTACTGTGACCTCTAGTCCCTGGCTGCTGGCAACTTTCCCACATCTATCAGTTGCCCATTCCTTTCCACTGCTGCCATTGCAGTGTTCCCAGCATTGGCTCATGCTTAACAGCTGGTGAGCACTATCCTCAATAGTCCTTGAACACTAGCTACTCACTAGCAATCATTTTTCTCTTCCTGGACAAAAACGTCTTCATAATACTCACATGTGAGCAACACCCCTCCTGGAGGTCATTCTGAGAGGAGTAGGTTGGAAACTGCCTGCTTCTCCTTAACTGTGCTGCGTCACGTTCTTTTTTTTTTTTTTAAGATTTTATTTATTTATTTGACAGAGACAGTGAGAGCAGGAACACAAGCAGGGGGAGTGGGAGAGGGAGAAGCAGGCTTTCCCTGGAGCAGGAAGCCCGATGTGGAACTTGATCCCAGGACCCTGGGATCATGACCTGAGCCGAAGGCAGACACTTAACTACTGAGCCACCCAGGGGCCCGCTGCGTCACATTCTTAACTTCTTTCATCTTGTGAGGCCTCCCTACTTCCTAGAGGAGCCTTTTAGAATCCCAGTACTGCAAAACAGCCCCTTCCTCATCTTGCCTCCCAACTCCTTCATCCTGAGAACAGTCTCATGTATTCATTCTTTGGTATGTCAGGCACATATTTATAATGTGGCTGCCACCTGTCCCCAGAGACAACGTACTTTACTAGCGTTTCTCTGTTTTCAGATTGTTTGTGTGGCATAGAGCATGAGGAGGTGCCTTCTGGACAGAATGTTTCTCTGGGAAGAATGCCACAAATCAGGTCTTCAGAGCCAAATCCATCCACTGAGAAGGTTCATTTCTGTGAGATGTGTGTTTCTGTCATGAAAGATATTTTGTACCTGGCTGAGCATCAAGAAACACATACTGGGGAGAAGTCATACACATGTGTGGCATGTGGGAAACACTTCTGTTTCAGTGCAGATCTTCACCAACACCAGAATGAGCACAGTGGGAGAAAGCCCAATACCAAGGACATGGACAGGGCTTCCTTTGTGAAGACCTATAGAAGTCATTCATTAGGGAAGCCTTTCACCTGTGAGGTTGAAAAGGACTTCTTGGCCAGTTTGGGACTTCTCCAGCATCAGGCCACTCCCAAAGCAGTACTGAGTATACACAACAGTACTAAGTGTGAGGGTTCCTTTCACAGTAGAAAAAGTTCTTACAAATGCGGTGAATGTGGAAAAGCCTTCTGTCACAAACGTACACTTGTTCAGCACCAAAGAATTCACACTGGAGAAGGACTGTTTGAGTGCATTGAATGTGGGAAAACCTTCAGCTACAAGCATACATTTGTTCAGCATAAGACAGTCCACACTGGAGAAAAGCCTTTTGAGTGCAGTGAATGTGGAAAGGCCTTCAGGTTCAAATATAAACTTGTTCAGCACCAACGTACTCACACTGGAGAAAGGCCTTATGTGTGTAGTGAATGTGGGAAAGCTTTTGGATGCAAATCCAAACTTGTTCGGCACCAGAGAATTCACACCGGAGCAAGGCCTTATGAATGTGCTGAATGTGGCAAATTCTTTAGACAAAGTTCCAGCCTTGTTCAACATCGGAGAATTCACACTGGAGCAAGGCCTTATGAATGTGACGAATGTGGGAAGTCTTTTAGCCAAAGCTCTATCCTCATTCAGCACCGGAGAGTTCACACTGGAGAAAGGCCATATGAGTGCAGTGAATGTGGGAAATTCTTTAGACAAAGCTCCAGCCTCATTCAGCACCGGAGAGTTCACACGGGAGCAAGGCCTTACGAGTGTAGTGAATGTGGAAAATCCTTTAGCCAAAGTTTTAGCCTCATTCTACATCGGAGAATTCACACTGGAGAAAGGCCTTATAAATGCAGTGAATGTGGGAAATCCTTTAGCCAAAACTATAGCCTCATTCAACACCATAAACTTCACACTAGAAAAAGGCCTCAGGAGTGCAGCCAGCCTGAGAAAGTTTTCATTTAACAGTCTTTGATTCAACACCAAAAACTTCATGACTCACATCAGTCTTATGAATCAGGAGATGTGGAAAAACCTTCAGCTGAGATCTAAACCCATTCAGCCTGAAAAAGAAATTCCACGTAAGATAATGGCCTTAAATCTTCAGGGAATTTGCTGTCTCTTTGTTCAGTGTGACGGCACTAGAGAGCCTCTGTGAGGAGCCATCTACCATGCATTCCAATCAGGAGTTTTCAGGAGCTGCATTTCATATTTTGACCTGCTCAGACCTTGCCAGAATTGTGTCACTGCCAATTGTGGCAGAAGTTATCTCCCTCTGACACCTAGCAGGTCCTCCTCATGGCATGCATGTCACCTTAGCATGCTCAGAGAAGACAGATGTTTGTGCTCTCTCCCGTTCTCTGCTGGAAATCAGTCTGAACCCCTGGGGTGGGAGATTCCCATTCCCTTCTCTCTGACTATGGCATGGACCTGATCCACTTTTTGCCCAAAGAACTCAGTCTAGGAACCACTGATATTTTGCAAGTTTTACCTCTTCATGGCCTTGTTGGTCTTATGCAATATTTTTTATGGATTTTCCAGCCTCCCAAGTCACTGATGTGGGACCTGTCTGCCTCACATTTGCTCTGATTTGTGCAATAATAAAGGTCTTATTAAGTCACATTTAATCTTAAGATTTTTATTCATTGTGTGGAGTGGGTTGAAAACAGTTGGGCTTTGCCATTGTGGAGAGGTAGACAGCTTTCTTGAGGACCTCAAGGGGACAGTATAATATCAGAGACTCTCTCACTATTTATTTATTTATTTGACAGAGAGACACAGCAAGAGAGGGAACTCAAGCAGGGGGAGCAGCAGGCAGAGGGAGAAGCAGGCTTCCCGAGAGCAGGGAGCCCGATGCAGGGCTCGATCCCAAGACCCTGGGATCATGACCTGAGCCGAAGGCAGACGCTTAAAGACTGAGCCACCCAGGCACCGCAGGGTTGTTTTTTGTTCTTGTTGTTGTTTTCAAGATTTATTTATTTGAGAGAGAGGATGTACACACATGTGCATGATTGGGGTGAAGGGCAGAGGGAGAGAGAATCCCAAGCCGACTCCCCAGTGAGCGCACAGACTGACATGGGGCCCAGTTTCATGACCTTGAGATCATGACCTGAGCTGAAATGGAAGAGTTGGATGCTTCAACTGAGCCACCCAGGCACCGCTTAAGACCAGTTTTAAAAGGCCTCATGGGGGCAGGGTAGTTGCCTGAGAGGCTCAGTCTGTTAAGCGTCTGCCTTAGGCTTGGGTCATGATCCCGGGGTCCTGGGATCGAGCCCTGCATCTGGCTCCCTGTTCAGCAGGGAGTCTGCTTCTCCCTCTCTCCGCCCCTCCCCCACGCTTGTGTGCTCTCTCGCTCTCTCCCCCCTCCCTCCCTCTCAGATAAATCTTTGAAAAAAAAATAAAAGGTCTCATTAGTAATGGAAATCTTATTGACACCATTGATGGTGACTTTCTCATTGCACAATGTCCACTTAGATTTTTATCAGCCCAGAGAACCTCTGCAGCATTCTCCATATTCCATTTGCTCAGTCATCATCTCAAAAAAGAGCCTCACTTGCAAAGCTGAGATACAATTCTTTTTTTTTTTTGAGATACAATTCTAAGGTGTTTTGTTGTTTATACCCCAATCTGCAATCTTTGATCTGACATCCAGATGCTAAGAGCTTCTTGAAATCTTATTTTTGCTTTGTACACTAACCACACTTCAATTCATATATGGACTCAGTGGTATGATGTGTTATAGGCTATTTGTAGCAGAATACATAATTCCTATTAATGATTCTAATGGGAACTTTCCTTACAGCAAAACCACTAGATCCAAAAAATTGGGGAAGTGTACTTGCACCCTACCCCAATAACCCTTGGCCCAGTGGCACATGGCTGCCATTTATATCATGGAGCATAAGCTGGTCGCAGATAGAGGGGAAAGTCAGATCCACCGTCTGGGGTCACAAACACGTTTTCTAGAGCCATGTACATCCCTGCGCTCAACAATTACTGCTCTAACATTTCATTGTTGCCATTGGCTAAAGAAGACTCCATATTTTGATTACTAATTGGCCTTATTGCCACCACCGTCAAACCTCACATCGTTTAGTTGGAGAATCCAGAAAATCTAGGACCTCTCTTCTATCCTGAATTGTCCTAATAATTAGCTATAAAGAGGTCAGTCCATATACTTAAAGAGCTGTCATTACTGATCTGTCACTTAAAAGCTTCCCAAATCCTAGTCAAGGACCTTACCTCAATCTTCCAGCTGTCCTCTACTCCTGCAGCCCCTTTTGCTCTTCTGTTACTTGCCTGTCCATCTTGATGTTCCTAGTTCAATATATTCACTAAAATCTCAAGAATGCCAAATCTGTTTTTTACTTTACGAAATTCCTCCAGTATTACTTTTGTCTCTGTTAATATTCTGCCACATTTATACAGAGAACAGAAGATCATTATTTGATACTGTTTGACAACATCCCTGCCTCCTAAATCTAAAATCTCTTGTGGGCTACCTGTGTTGAAATGGAAATGATGCCTCCCCTCAATTTAGCATCAATCCCTCCATGCCACCTATGACTTTCCCATGTCTTAGCTTCTGAGAGGTTTTGTTCTTGATATATCAAATCTCTTGACTAATTACCATTCACTGATCTTCAGTCTCTTAATCTCCTTGACAAAAAACATCAATACAGTTTGTATACTTCATAAAATAACTACCCTTCACTCTGAGCTAGTACATTTTCTTTTCTACCATTGCTCTCCCTCATCCTTTATTGCTAAACTTTTACAAGCATTTTCTCTCCTTTTGTTTCTGTTACTTCAATTCCTATGTAGTTCTCTACTCATTTGTATGAGTTTCTGTCTTCACAACTCCATCACCATTAATGAACTTAAAAACACAATAATGACGTCTAAAATTTTCTTTAACATTTCAGCAGCTTTTGTACCATGGGGTTTTTGTTGTTGTTGCTGTTGTTTTGTATTCTTAACTGAATATGCTGGCTTAAAAAAAAAAAAAAAAAAGCATTTTCTTCGTACTATAATGAATAAAAGCCCAATCGGTTATTTCTTCACAGTCCGTCTATGTTCTGTTGGTCATCTTATGCAGTGGCATGGTTGTAAATATTATAAGCTCAAAACTTTAGTGTGTATCTCCATGTAAAAATCCTGGGATCCTCTATCTAATGATCTACTTGCAGCCTGTTCCTGGACATCTAGTAGACATCACAGACTCAACACCTTTAAACTTGTCCTGAGCTTTCTTTAAAAAGCTTTTTAAAACTAAATCTTGGGGTTTTTTTAGAGAAGTTTTAGGCTCACAGCAAAATTGACAACAAGGTACAGAGATCTCCTGTATATCCCATGCCCTCACATATGTATAGTCTCCTTCTTTATCAGCATCCCCCTCTACAGTGGTACATTTATTATAATTGATGAACCTACAACGACTTGTTACCACCCAAAGACCATGGTTTACATAAAGGTTCATTCTTGGTGTGCATTTTATGGGTTTAGGTAAATTATAATGACATGTGTCCACTATAATAGTTCATACAAATTAGTTTCACTGCCTAAAATTTCAGTTTCTGCTCTAAAAATTCTCCACTAATTGTCCCTCCCTCCTGCCTAACCTCTGGCAACTACAGATATTTCTATTGTCTCCATAGCTTTGTCTTTTCTAGAATGTTATGCAGTATGTAACCTTTACAAAATGGCCTCTTTGACTTAGTAATATGCCTCTAAGTTTCTTGTCTTTTCATGACTTGACAGTGCTCTAAGTGTTGAATGATATTCCATTGTCTGGATGTACCACAGTTTATTTATCCACTCACTCACTGAAGGACATCTTGGTTGCTTCCAAGTTTTGGTGATTGGGAATAAAGTTGCCTGTAAACATCCATGCACTGGTTTTTGTGTGGATATGTTTTCAACGCCTTTGGGTAAATACCAAGGAGTTCAATTGCTGGATTGCCTGGTAAGCCTGTGTTAGTTTTGTAGGAAACTGCCAGAGTTTCTTCCAAAGTGACTGTGCAATTTTGCATCCCCACCAGCAATGAGTGAGAGTTCCTGTTGCTCTACATCCTTGCCAGCATTTGGTGGTATCACTGTGAGCTTTCTTTTCACTCTGCTCTGACCATAGCTTTCCCTTTCTCAGTTGATATCAACTCCATCCTTCCAGTTGCTGAGACTAAAAATCTCAGGCTCATTCTTGACTCATTCTTTTTCTCATACCACAGAACCAGTCCCATAGGAAATCTGATTAAGTCTACTTTCAAAACATCATGAATCTGACCCCTTTTCATCACTATGCCTGCCCTTAGCCTGAGAAGAGCCACCATCCTCTACCTGAATTTCTGCAAGGGTCATCTAACTGATCTTTATCCTATGCTTCTTCTTTTCCAGTCTTTTGTCAACTCTCCAGCCAACATGACCCTTTCAAAGTATGAATCAGGTAATGTCCATATTTGATCAAAACCCTGGAAGCACTCCTCATTTTACTTAGAATTCAAAATTCTCATAGGACCTTAAGGGACCTTCACAGATATTTAGCTTATGTTCCTCTCTGACTGAACACTCTGCTTTACTCATGTAGTTGCATGGGCATACATACCTGGCTTTGCTTGGCACATGACACTGGCCAATACCTGTGCTTGAATCATATGCTCAAAAATGCCACATGGCTTAATTGATCTTTATTCAAGTATTGCCTGAAGTTTCATTTTGGCATGAAGTCTCCCTTACTATTCTATTTAATAGTGCACCCTCTTATTCCCTGCTTAGCTCCCAACTCTAGCTCATTCCCCTCCAAGGTACCTATCATCATATAGCATAGTGAATAATTTGTTATTATTATCTACTATCTGTGTCAATACAGGTAAGTTCTTTGCTAGCATCCCCCTTCCTCTCACCCCCTATGGATCACTTACACCAAGAATAATGTGTGACACACTTTAGGTGCTTAACATCTGTTTATTGAAGTAGTGAATAAAAGTTGCCTTGGGAGTGCCTGGCTGGCTCAGTTGGTAGAGTGACCCTCAATCTTGGGTTGTGGGTTTGAGCCCCATGTTGGGTGTAGAGATTCTAAAAAAATAAAAATCTTTTTAAAAATGTTGCCTTACTTTCCTCGTGTTAATTTCTAACACTTTAGCGATTTTTACTTAATGTTTCTTTCTTTCCCCCTGTCTTTCAGAATACAGTTGGACATTGTAAGAATCATATTGGGGTAGGCAAAATCCTCAGGTTGGCCAGAAACACAGACCAGCCTTGAGTGAAGCTTCCTTATTTCACTTCATGTGTACATGAGACCAGTGTCATCTATTTCCACCTGACAGTTTTCAGACAACTTAGCTTTGTTTTCCTCTTGCTTCCTGCTTTTCTTTCTTTCTAAATGGATTAATTAATCACTACTAACAGCTTCTAGTAATTTGTGTTACAATTTTTTTTTTCAGAGAATTTCAACTCTCCGTGGAGACATTGTCACTGCAATTATAGGTGAAATGAAATCACTTCCCAACAAAGAGGTGAGATCATGATTTCAACTCCATGCAGACACTGTCACTGCAATTTTAAGTGAAATGATAATCACTTCTCAGAAAAGAGATGAGATCTGATGCCCCAAAACTTTATTTCAGGGATAAGATACACTTTTTGCACACATGCTTCAGATGTGACCACAAAATCTGCTGTTTCTGTGGGGAATGATAGTTGGTAAGTAGAGCTTCCTTTTAGATAAAAAGAGAGTCTTAGAGAAAAATGACATTGCTAAGAAAACATTTTAAGTGGGCGCCTGGGTGGCTCAGTTGGTTAAGCGCCTGCCTTCAGCTCAGGTCATGGTCCTGGAGTCCCGGGATCGAGTTCCGCATCGGGCTCCCTGCCCAGCGAGGAGCCTGCTTCTCCCTCTAACCCTCCCCCCTCTCATATACTCTCTCTCTCTCTCTCTCTCATTCTCGCTCTCAAATAAATAAATAAATCTTTAAAAAAAGAAAACATTTTAAGAAATAGTATGTGTTAGTATAATCTCATTTTCCTGGGGTAAGAACCTGGACACAAATATATGCAGAAGAGATATTTTCTGAGGGTTCCCAAGAAGTAGAAACCTAATAGCTGATGTCCTCTGCCTTCTCTGTCATAGCCCTCTCTGAATTTCTGAGGTTAGGGAGCAGGAATCATCAGGTAATATTACTGTGTTAAAAGCTCCATATGACCCTGACATTTAACCAGATTTATAAAAGTCCTTTGATATTCCCTGAACCTTAGCAGTTGCTTTTATTCTGTCGTGATTTTTTTTTTAAGATTTTATTTATTCATTTGAGACGCAGAGATAGAGAGCATGAGCAGGGGGAGAGGCAGAGGGAGAGGGAGAAGCAGGCTTCCCGCTGAGAAAGGAGCCCAATGTGGGGCTCGATCCCAGGACCCTGGGATCATGACCTGAGCTGAAGGCAGACGCTTAATGACAGCCACCCAGGCACCCCAAGTGTGGAAATATTTTTTCTTTCTTTCTTTCTTTCTTTTTTTTATTAAAGATTTTTATTTATTCATTTGTGGGAGAGACAGAGAGAGAAGAAGCAGGGGGAGAGGCAGAGGGAGAGGGAGAAGCAGACTCCCTGCTGAGCAAGGAGCCCGATGCAGGACTCGATCCCAGGACCCTGGGATCATGACCTGAGCCGAAGGCAGACACTTAACCATCTGAGCCACCCAGGCGCCCAATATTTTTTCTTTCTTTTTTCTTTTTCGTTTTTTAAGTGTGGAAATATTTTAATAATATGTATCAAACGAACTTTTCTTTTCCAACTGATTTTTAAATTCATTTTTATTCACACTAAGTTTCTATTTTTCATACCTGTAAATCTTTATCTCTCTATCTTACATACAAAAAGATCTATCCAATTTTATCTATATTTGTCCCCTACCTCCCTACATGTCCAATACTTTGCAACAGTTTATAGCTCTGTTTATAATCTATCTCATAACCTTGATTTTACTCTCTAGCTATTGACCAAAACCAAGCTGTAATTGCATTTATTTTTTCAATAACCAAGAGAATTAATCCTCTCATTAAACAATTTCATTTGGGGATGCCTGGCTGGCTCAGTTGAAAGAACATGCAACTCTTGATCTCAGGGGTGCGAGTTTGAGCCCCACGTTGGGTGGAAATTACTTAAAAATAAAATCTTTAAAATAAAATAAAATCCTTTAAAAAAAACAATTTCATTTGTTTTTCTTCTTTTTCACTGGCACAGGAAACTTGTATACATTATTATTTGGTTATAAGTTAGGTTTAAGCATACATTTATTTATTTTATGGATTCATTTGTTAATGTTAAAGCTCCCCATTTGGGACCATGGCTTATCTCTGCTTTATTTAGATCTTTTTAAAAATTCATGCATTTTCTTTCAGTGTTTCTTCCACATTTCTACAATTTTATTATCAAATTATATAAATAAGCATATCCTTCATAACATTTTGTGCTTACATTTTTAAATACAACACTGTCTCTAGAGAGAAAAATGTAGTTTATTACTTTTTTTAAATGTAGCATTTGTGTATATTCTAAACACTTATTAGTATTAATAATAATTCATTTTATTCACTGTATTTAGCCATTATGCTCCTGCCTCTTCTCTGAATGTTATACATGTGATTTTGTGATTTCCATAAATACATCCAGGATTATATTTCAGTTTATTGACAGACTATGCCTGAAATATATTAAGCAAAAAATAGTGGTGTACAGCATTGTGATCTTATTTCAGAAAAAATTTTAATAATATTTATCCACAATAATACAAAAATAAAAAAGGCAAAAAAAACCCAATACCCAGTAATTTTGGAAAAAATAGAAGTTGTGCTTGAGGTAGTATCTCCTTAATATACTGCATCTTTATTGCTGAGACCATGATTGGAAGCCCAGATGTTACTCCTAAACAATAGGTATGTTTTGCTTGCCTGTATAGTGTTTTAATAAAAATTGAGAATATTGCAGAAACCGACCTGGGTTTGTTGATACGGCAATACAAGGTAAAAATTGGTCAGAGCTGGGAAATACCCACCCACCTGGTTGGGTCTTGCATGTTTCACTTTGCAGCTCTACCTGTGTGGATGGCTTTCCTTTTATCACTTTCCTCTCCTTGTAATGAAGGCATATGAATTGTTGGTGCTGACTTAGGAAAAATACTAAAAAAAAGTAATATAAATAGATTTCAGTGAACTCATATCTGAAAATGACAGGGTAAATATGCAAAATAAGAAAGAATGGTGCTGTAGACAATAAAAGAACAAAATTATGGCAAACAGAACAAACAGTATTTGTCAGTTATTGCAACAAATACTTTACAACTTTAGTATAGACCTTTTCAAACATCTATAAAAGAGAAGCCGGTAATGATATGAACCACATGAATCCTTCACATGGTTACAACAGAAACCACCCCAGGCCACACTCATTTCATCTGTGAACCTACCCCGTCTTTCCTTCAGCAAAAATTCATAGGTCCTTGTATTGCCCTCTGGACCCATCCATGACATTCATCATGGTCCTGTCACCTATGGGTTTCCATAGTCCTTAGTGAATGTTGCCTCCATTTAGGTGCTGTTCCACTTTTGTTTCCCTTTTCTTATCAGGTTGAAACTTCTACAAAAAGAGAAAGTTTAGATAGCAAAAAGATCTGAATCCTTTATTTTCCCTTTAGAATGTGTTGATTTTGGCAGGCTCTGTAGCGCAATGCACTTCTAGAATGTGTTGATTTGGTCTTCTATCATTCTCCAAAGGTGGCTCAGTTGGTTAAGCATCTGCCTTCATCTCAGGTCATGATCCCAGAGTCCTGGGATCCAGTCCCCTATTGGGCTCCCTGCTCAGCAGGGAGTCTGCTTCTCCCTCTGCCCCTCCTTCCATTTGTACTCTCTCTCTCTCTGTCTCGCAAAAATAAATATATCTTTAAAAATACTATTTTTTTAATTTACACTATGTGCAGTAATTTGTTCTTATCTTGTTTACATATGTATTAATATAGAATATATGTTCAAATTATGGTGTTTAAAATATAGAAGTAATTCCTTTTCTTTGGATTTAACCTGAATTTGGCACACATTTAGGTTTATTTATTTTTTTGGTTTTATGTTCGAGTTATGTTTTATAATATTTTTGGCACCATATATATTTAAATATGTAAAAAATTGAAACCAAAACCATGAACCAGATATATTGAGAGCAGTCTGACTTCATACTTTCTCCTCTATTCTTTCATCACTTATCACCTACAGGTGCTCATTTTTATAATTTTTATTTTTTTTTAAAGATTTTTTATTTATTTAATTGACAGACAGAGAGAGACAGAGAGAGAGGGAACACAAGCAGGGGGAGTGGGAGAGGGAGAAGCAGGCTTCCCGCCGAGCAGGGAGCCCGATGCGGGGCTCGATCCCAGGACCCTGGGATCATGACCTGAGCCGAAGGCAGTTGCTTAACCAACTGAGCCACCCAGGCGCCCCTCATTTTTATAATTTTTAAATGTGTTCTTACATTTAAAAAATATGGTCATATACACACAGATAAATGGATATTAGTTATACTCCCTTTATTAGGAAAATATAGCTAACTGCACACAATATTCTGACACTTTCTATTTTTTACTTAATTGTATGTCCTGGAAATGCAGCAGTAAAAAGAACTTCACTCCTGGCTGCCTAGTGCCCCATTGTGAAAATGCACTATGATTCCTTCAGTCTCCTCTTCATTGACATTGAGTTGGTTCCAATTTTTATTTTTACAAATAGTCCTGCAAGGGGCACCTGGATGGCTCAGTTGGTTAAGCGACTGCCTTCGGCTCAGGTCATGATCCCAGGGTCCTGGGATTGAGTCCCACATCCGGCTCCTGGCTCAGCAGGGAGCCTGCTTCTCCCTCTGACCCTCTCCCCTCTCATGCTGTTTCTCTCTCTCTCTCTCTCTCTCTCTCTCTCTCTCTCTCTCAAATAAATAAATAAATAAATCTTTAAAAAAAAAAACAGAACAAAAAACAAATAGTCCTGCAAAAAATTGTCTTGCATATATGAAAGGCATGTCTAAATATTCATACTGAGTTGAGAAATTATGTGATCAGAGATGTTTTATTAGTGTATTGAGAATAACAAAATTTTCTATTTTAGTCTCCAGATTCCTGTGATTCAAATAAAAAGAGCCACCAGTATCCCCTTTAAATTGAAGAAATGGTTTCCACTAATTTAAATGTGGGTATTATTTCCCTCACTCAGGCTAGAATAGGGATCCTGGGAAACTCCTCACTTCTTTGTCTTTATATCTTTACTTCACTCACTAAGCACATGTGGAGACCCACAGACTTGATTCTCATCCACCTAGTCATAGCTAACAACTTGGTTCTTTTTAATAAGGGAATTCCTCAGACAATGGCAGCATTTGGGTTAGAATCTTTCATTGATGATGCTGGATGTAAGCTTGTCTTCTATTTTCACTGAGTGGCCAGAGGGGTTTCCCTCAGCACCACCTGCCTTCTCAGGGGTTTCCAGGCCAGTAAGCTCAACACTAACACTGCTATGTGGTTAGAGCTCAAGATTAGATTCCCAAAGTGCATTGGCTTCTGCTGTTTCCTCTGGTAGATCCTGCATCTCCTGTTAAATATTTTATTGCTTTGCATGTTACTGGACCAAAAAAGAGAAAAAACACGAGTATGGAAAAAACATATGAATATTGTAATTCACCCATTCCGAACAAATCTGTAGTTTTAGTACATGCAGTCATGTTCCCCTTCGTTGATGTTACTTGTTTCAGCCTCATGGCCTGGTCTAGTGGCTCCATGGTCTTTGTCCTGCTCAGGCACAAGCAGAGAGTCCAACACATTCACAGCAACAACGTTTTTCCTAGACCTTCCCACGAGGCTAGAGCCACACGTACCACCCTGGTCCTGGTGAGCATATTCATCTCCTTTTATTTTCTCTCTTCCATTTTGTCTTTGTGGGTAACACTTATTGTGAACCCAAGCCACTGTTTGGTGAGTGTCTGTGCACTGGCATTTTCTGGCTTTCCAACATTCAGCCTCTTTGTCTTCCTTGGCAGTGACACCCGTGCCTCTTAGTTCTCTGGTTTCTGGGGAACACAATTATTTTTCCAAGTATGGTCTCTGGACAATAAGTTCCCTATAGGGCATCCTATAATTTATTTATTAAAATATTTAATCACTTTTTTGTGTGTGTTTACACATAAAACACTCATGTTTTATGCCAGATGATCTATTATCACATAGGGATCAGTATGGAATAACAGCAAAAATAACCCTGGCCTCATACTGCTTATATGATTGCCAAAAATGAACATGGTGTACATATGACAATGACTTTCTAAAACTGCATAAGCTATTCATTGAAGAATATCAGGCAATAATGATAATGACATGGGGGAAATTTTCAGTGTTCAGGAGTTCTGGAATGGAAACTCACTGTTGATTCAAACTCTGAAGTGGCATCCAAAAGATTTATTGCATTGTTAAAGCAGTTGAGTGAAAAATGTTTCAAGGGAAAAGAAAATGACTGGGGAATACCCTAAATTGGTACAACACAGGTGGACTTCAAAGAATGAAAAGACGTTCATGATGTTTAGCTAAGAGTATGTGGTATACAATGTGGCAAGGCAGGAAAGTAGGTGATATCTTCTGGCAGGTGCTGGAGGTCATGTCAATGATCAAAACCTTTCATAGGAAAGATCATGGATCTCTGAGAATTTTTGTCAGTGAAATAATCAAAACTGTGGTAAAAAATAATTTAATTAAAATAAAATTTAGTACACATTATAGTTTAGCACTCTTTTACCTTATTTACAATATTTTTTCCTTAAAAAAATAAGTGGTAAAATAATGCACTTCCAATTTAGCAATATTTAGGGGTCAAAGCTGAGAAAGAGTCTCTCCTTGACCAAACTTTAGTCGGGTTCCTCAGAATCCTATTCCCAACTAGACCTCAACGTTTGGACTTCTGTGCCCATCTTTGCATTGCCCAATTTTAGCAAGAATTCTATTAAGTTAGTTTAGCCAGAATCCATCCCTCCTTAATAGCTGAAAACCCTTGATATCTGATCAAACTGCTCATCCTACCATCCCCCAAATGGTACTAATCACATTTGCCTGCTTTCAGCAACAATCCCCCTTACCCCTGAGGTTTCCTACTACTTAGTACTTTTCCATCCACTGACCCCCCACACTGCTTCTTGGGCTATGAACCCCTAATTGTTCATGCTATATTTGGAATTGAGCCAAGTTCTATACTGGGATCTCTTTTCCACTATCACACAATTCCTGATTAAAACCTGCTTTTACTGCTTTAACTACTGTTCAGCTCTGGTTTTCTTTAGTAGATCTTGAAACTTATTATTCTTTATGAAATAAAATTGATTTTTAGAAAATTTTGTCAGTTGTTGGTACTTAAAGGAAACTTTCAAAGAGTTCCATTTTTATTTCACCTTTATTTTCATCTTTAAATAATCACTTGGGATGCCTGGGTGGCTCAGTTGGTTAAGTGTCTGCCTTCGGCTCAGGTCATGATCCCAGGGTCCTGGGATCGAGTCCCACATCTAGCTCCTTGCTCAGCAGGGAGCCTGCTTCTCCCTCTGCCTGCTGCTCTCCCTGCTTGTGCTCTCTCTCTCTCTGTGACAAATAAATAAATAAAAATCTTCAAAAAAAATAATCATTTGACTTTTATTATCACTAACTTCATAAATACAATACTTGGTCATTAAAAATATATGTGGTTAAAAGATACAAATGTAGGGATCCGAAGGGGTACGTGCACCCCAATGTTTATAGCAGCAATGTCCACAATAGCCAAACTGTGGAAAGAGCCAAGATGTCCATCGACAGATGAATGGATGAAGAAGATGTGGTATATATACACAATGGAATATTATGCAGCCATCCAAAGGAATGAGATCTTGCCATTTGCAACGACATGGATGGAACTGGAGGGTGTTATGCTTAGTGAAATAAGTCAATCAGAGAAAGACATGTATCATATGACCTCACTGATATGAGGAATTCTTAATCTCAGGAACAAACAGGGTTGCTGGAGTGGTCGGGGGTGGGAGGGATGGGGTGGCTGGGTGATAGACATTGGGGAGGGTATGTGCTACGGTGAGCACTGTGAATTGTGCAAGACTGTTGAATCACAGATCTGTACCTCTGAAGCAAATAATGCAATATATGTTAAGAAAAAAAGAAGATAGCAGGAGGGGAAGAATGAAGGGGGGGAAATCGGAAGGGGAGACGAACCATGAGAGACAATGGACTCTGAAAAACAAACTGAGGGTTCTAGAGGGGAGGGGGGTGGGGGGATGGGTTAGCCTGGTGATGGGTATTAAAGAAGGCACATTCTGCGTGGAGCACTGGGTGTTATGCACAGACAATGAATCATGGAACACTACATCAAAAACTAATGATGTAATGTATGGTGATTAACATAACTAAAAAAAATTTTTTTAAATGGAAAAAAATATATGTGGTTAAATGTACAATTCTGCATTTCTATTATGTCTACAACTAAAATTGTATTAAAATTAATTTTATATATATTTTTTCTTTTTTAGAGTGAGGGCATGGGAGAGACAGAGAGGAAGAGAGGGAGAGAGAGAGAATTTTAAGCAGAGCCCAACATGGGCTCGATCTCATGACTCTGAGATCATGACCTGAGCCGAAATCAAAAGCTGGACACTTAACTTACTAAGCCATCCAGTCACCCCTATTATAGTTTTGAAAGTATCTCATGTAAAATACAGTTTATAGAAATAAAACATGTACCTAAATTATCTAAATACCATTTTAGTCCAATATATTTAAGCAATCTGTTTGTTATGAATGATAAATCATAATGAAATAAATTTCTGGCTTCTAGTTAACTCAAGAGAAACATTGTGTCTCAAAGAAAGAGCCCTTCTTTTTCTTCATTAGCCCATTGTCTTCTAATTGAAAATCTGCACTTTTTTTTAAGATTTTATTTTATTTTTTTTTTAAAGATTTTATTTATTTATTTGAGAGAGAGAGAATGAGAGATAGAGAGCACGAGAGGGAAGAGAGTCAGAGGGAGAAGCAGACTCCCCGATCAGCAGGGAGCCCGATGTGGGACTCGATCCCGGGACTCCAGGATCATGACCTGAGCCGAAGGCAGTCGCCTAACCAACTGAGCCACCCAGGCGCCCAAGATTTTATTTATTTATTTTATTTATTTGACAGAGAGAGACACAGCGAGAGAGGGAACACAAGCAGGGGAGTGGGAGAGGGAGAAGCAGGCTTCCCACAGAGCAGAGAGCCTGATGCGGGCTCCATCCCAGGACCCTGGGATCATGACCTGAGCCGAAGGCAGACACTAAACAACTGAGCCACCCAGGCGCTGCTCTGCATATTTTCTTTAGGGAGTTTAACTTGTGTTAATATTTTTCATGGGCTCAAGGTTTTATATAAGCACTCAGTGGCTTACCTTAAATGGGGAGCTCCATTACCTAGGAATGTTGAATCATTTAAGTGTTTCCTGAAGAAAACTGCCTGCCCTATATCATCCCAGGGCCAGGTACTAGGCAACTGGGGACCACCCCTATAACCCAAAGCCCACTGGAATTATTCAAACTAGCCAGTTCTCCTTGCCTTGCCTGTAGAAACACAATGAAGTCTCAGGGCTAGGGCTTCCCTTGGCTCCTGCTTTTGTGTCCTAACCCAAGCCTGGTGTTCCCTCTGTGGCCTTTCGTGGTATGCTATGCCTCTCATTTCTAGGGAAACGGTAAGTAACATTAAGCTTTTCTCTCAATGGCATTGACCTATCCATGTTGTCACTAAGTCACCTTTATAAACTAAGACATGGGTTCAAATCAGCCTCCCTTGGCTGTATAATACTACATCTCATACCCCATTTCTTGGCGCCCTCATCTCTCTTTTCTATTGTGCCTCTCACATTCTAACATTGTACATAATTCAGTATATATTTCATATTTCTTCCTCTCTCTTTCTTGAATACTGTAGAGTGTAAGCTCCTTGAGGGCTGGGGTCTTTGTCTCTTGTTTTCAAATACGTTCCATGCACTTAAGATAGTGCCTGAAATGCATAGATGTTCCTTGAATGTTTGTTAGAGCCATGAATAAGCATGGTATTACAGTATCCTTGTTCATCTTCATCATTCTGGCAACGCTGTTTTGTTTATTTTGTTTTGGGTGGGCAGCAAAGCAAGGTTTATTGAGTGATAGTACAAAGCTCCCAAAGAGGGAGGGGACCCGAGAGGGTTGCCCTCTGACAACACTTCTGAATGTTTTAATTCTCCCTCAAGGTAGATACTCAGCATTTTCAAGAATGGAAAGAAATTACATTCTGGAGACTAAACCCTGTTGTTTTCGATGTTTCAGCCCCATTTATGCTCAGCCTCATTCTGTCACTTCTCAGACATCTTAACCGTTTTCTTGTCACAGATATGTCCCCCAGAGCCATTTTTTAGTATATCTGTGCATAACCACAGAATTATATTAATAGCTTTCAGTAATTTAAACAATTAATAAATGTTTTCCTTCTTTGCTTTCCTTCCTTCCTCTTTCCTTCCCTCCTCCACTTCCCCTGCCTTCACCCTCCCTCTCCTCTTCTTCATCGTTTACCAAAAATAATCTCAACTCCCAATTCAGACACTGTCCCTGTAATTGCAAGTGAAGTGAAAATCACTTCCTAGCAAAGAAATGAGATCATGATGCTATATAAATCTTTATTTCTGGGTTCAGATGGTCACCTTTGCATATTTATTGCCACCAGTCCTGGCACATTAAAAAGCATTTATAATGGCCCTTTTCAGATAGGCGGCATATTCCTAGAGGGAAATCAATATATCTCAGCTTTGGGTTAAGAAGGATCTTTTGAATTACAGGGTGCTACGCCCTGGATTGGCCGCCGTCAGCGCCCCCACCGGCAGGAAAGTGCCTTCGTCGGCCCAATAACCCTCCCGGGCGTCATCCCCAGGCCCTGTCGCTGACCTGACCCCTGATCCCGGGCCCCTGACCCAGCCAAAGCGCCCAAAACTGACTTAAAGCTTCCATCTACATGGATTTAAAAACCTCAAGGAAATACGAGTGGACTGTGAGTGGACTCAAAAGGGTATCTCACACGATGTGGCCATGTGGCTTTGTGGCTTTGGGAATAGCTACAACAATGTTTCCAGCATTTTTTGGACCCACCCCGCAGCGGACTGCACAGCACGCAACCTGGGCGCCGAAGCCCCGCCCCGTCCTCTGAGCCTTGAGGCACCATCTCCCCGCGCCGCTCGCGGGACCGCACCGCCTAGCCCCTGCGGGGCGCAAGTCCGCGGTCACTAGGCCGATTGCTCAGGGAAACTACATTACCCAGAAATCTCTGCGCCGCGCTGCGGCGGCTCTATTAAAGGCGCGCAAGCCGTCTGGGCGGGACTTCCAGCGTCTTCCTCGCAGCGGACATTTTGTCTGCCCCTGGTGGAGCCCTCGGAGCGGATCTTTGGGGACGCAGGTTCGGTTCGGAGTGACGGAAGCGGGAAGGCACGGGCAGAGACCCTGCGCCAATTGCGGGAAGGCCCGGCGGTGGCAGCGCCCGCGAAGGCTCCGCGCCCAGGGCCAAGCGACGGCGGTGCGGGGGGTCCCGACCCGGGACTCCTCCCCGCTCGGTGTGGTTCAGATTGTGATGGCGGCGGCCCCGGAGATGGATCCCGCGTAGGTGGGTACTTTATTCGCCGGACCTTGACGCGTTTCGGTCTTTCACTCTGAATCACGAAGCCCTGAATGAGGGGCGCCTGTTGAAGTCGTTGCAGCGCAGGCTCCGGTGTCCTGGGCTGTGGGGGCGTTTCTGGGGGGAGCCCCCATTCCTAACCGCCGGTGTGATGAGCCGTCGAAGTGTTCCTGGCCGATCGGTTATCACGAGCAAAGGCTTGGAGGCGCGACCGAGCCGGGAGGATTCAGGACACCGGGGCCCTCGTAGTTGCGGGAAGCCTCAAGGGCGAGTGGTAGTTCCTGCGTGGGAAGGCCGAGTGAGCCGAGTGCCCTCGTGGCGAGGACGCCGGGAGCCGTGCAGGAACGTGATGTGATCTGGCTCGGGGGGATGGATTACGGTAGGCTGGGGTGATGAGCATGGAGGCAAGGAGACCGGTGAGGAGGCCGCGGACTCCGGGAGTCTTGTGGCTGGACCAGAGCCGTGGCGGGGAGGTTGGAGGTGGAGAAGTGGGATTTTTAAAGGTAAAACCAACAGGATTTCTTGCTGTGTCAGATAATGGCTGTACGTGAAAGTAGGGAGTGAGAGGCCGAAACACTTTTGTTTCCTTTTTCCCCCCCTGAAGTTCCGTGGGAATGGGTCCGTTGAAGCAGGGAGCTCCTTTGAAGGAATCAGGAGTTGCATTTTGGACATTGTGAAGCTAAGGTGTTTCACAGAGGAGGTGTCCCATGGGCATCTGGCCATGCAGGTCTGGAGTTTGGCGGGGGGCGGGTGTGGGGGGGGCCTGTGTTGGAGACCACTGAGGGATGAGGCCTCAGGTCAAAGCCTGGAGATCAGATTCGGAGGAAGAATATTAAGGTTGTGTTTCTCTTACGTAGCCCTTGAGGTGAGAGATTGGAGGGCAGGAAAGAAGGGGTGGACATCCTTCCTTCCCTCCAGAGAGAGGCACGGGAAGTTCTGGCTGGTCTCAGCAGGAGAGGGCTGTAGGGTGTAAAGAACCTGGCCTGAGATGCAGAGGCAGATGTGAGACCCTAGAGATTTGCCACCCTGGACTCAGCAAAGGCACTGCTTGTGGAACAGAGGAAAAGTCAGCCTCGGCCCAAACCAGGGACCTGGTACATCAGTTCTCCAGCTCTTAGGTGAGGAGAGAGTATGAACATCTCTAATGAAGGGCCACCGGCAGGCTCACCTTCAGAGGAGTATGTACCAGGTAGGCTCATTTGGTGAGAGGACTAATGGACACTTGGCAGGTATACACAAGCAGTAAAAAATTTAAAATGGATAGATATGATAAGTTTATATTAATGCTTAGTAATTGATTGAAGTGGTTGCCTGTAAGTGTTTATGATCAAAGTCTTAAATATCACATTTTCTTAAACAAATCCCAAATATCAAAAACCTATCCCTTCATTTGCTCCAAAACCATTTGGGAAAATGTGAAGCTTGTGGGCAGTAAAAGTTGATTCAAGGATCCTTGACATCTACTAACGTGTCCGATACAAACAGTAGCCCTGTTAGGTGGGTACCACTGTTATCCTTGCTTTACAGATTAGGACACTGCAACACATCTTTGTTCATGGACACCCATATGATAGGAGGCAACACTAAGGTCTTAGTATCTGAGATTAGACATTCAGAAATCATTCTCACCAAAAGGCAGGGCAGGAGTTAGAGGAATAGTTCAGTCCGTGATACCCCATTCTGGTAACCTGCCACGTTCAACTCCTTCTTTCTGCCAGGTTGCTTTGGTGGCAGAAGCACTTAGGATCTCTGCACTCACTTTACTTACCCTTCTACTTGCCATTGAGTTTGGGGATGCCGGTGTTACCAACGGTCTTTTGCCTTGAATTGAGTGCAGAGGGATGAAGTGTGAAACAGTGCCCTAGGCACAAGAACCAGCATGTGCAAAAACATCACTTTAGGCTGAACTAGGAGTGTTTAGGGAACCTCAGGTCTCCGTTATGTCTAGTGTGATCAGAGAGCAGGGGACAGGATTCAACTCTGGAAGGGCAGCTGTGGAACTGGGCTTCTGTTTTGAGAATGGTGGGAGCCATGGAAGGTTTGGAACAGGAGGGAGTGATCTGACTGTGGTCTTAACAGGCTTTCTCTGGCGGCACAGTGAAAAAAAGACTCTGGAGTGAGGAAGGAGCACTGTTGATGATGGCTGGACTAGACTGGTCACTCTGGAAGCGAGGGACAAATGCTTGGATTCTGGTCCTTTTTTTGTTTTGTTTTTCTTTAAGTAGGGTTAACCAGATTTTCTGATGTGGTTGGTGAGGAAAAGAATGGGAAGAGTCAGGGATGATTCCACAGCTCTCAAAGTTTTTGGCCTGAGAAGGTATAAGGATGAAAAAATCCTCCATTGAGATGGTGAAGTTGGTGGTGGGAGTAACTTTCAGAAGTTATATCAAGAATTAGGCTTTGACGGTGTTGAATCTGAGTGGAGGTACAGACAGACAGCTGGGCACACAGGTTTGGGTTTCAGAGGGATTCAAGTCCAGAAGGTGGCAGTCAGTAGATGGATTAGAGTAGAGCTGCTTATCCGATTTATGGAGAGGACCTTTATGTCATAGTGGCAGTGCCACTAAGGGTCTGGAAGGGGGTGGACCTGGCAGAGTGGGGTAGGAGTCGCCTAAGAGACAGGAAAAGGGGGGTTAGGGTCCATTTTGGAGGGAGAGAGTAGGATCTGGCAGGTGGGAAAGTCTTCCAGAGAGCGTGGACACGAGATGGATGCTGGGGTAGAGCAATACTGGAGATGAGGTGAAAGTGAGGCCCAAGCAGGTGCTTTCCCTTCCCTGTGTGCTTCCCAGGTGTTCATGGTGACCTTCAGTGGGACGTGGGGAGTTTCAGTCCAGCTGGTAGAAGAGCTCAGGGGCAGACTGGGTCAGCTGGCAGAGTAACTGTGCTTGAGGTAGGACAGTGGGTGTGGGCTTTGAATGAGAATTTAGTATTAAGTGTTAAGTCTTTTATTGTTGAGAATAAAGCATCCTTAGTATATGACAGCAAGGTGGGAAGGGGCTGGGTTTATCTGATATCTTTATGTCGTTCTGGATTGCTGAAGTTGAATCAAGGAATAGGGCCAGGAAGGGAGGATTTAAAAGCTGGGTTCAGAGTTAAATGCAGTGGGGACCATTGACTGGAGCCAGATGTGATCTTGGATGCATTAACCAAGAATTCTCTGGATGCTATGTGCAGATTATCATGTGGGAGATGTGGGAGATACCTGTGTTGTGGGTATCCATAGACATGAGGGAGCTATGGTCTCAAGAGTATTGTGTACTGGAGATGGAATCTGAATTTGTAGCCTGGGGACTCTAGGGAGAATTCTGAACTCAAATTTGTATATGAGAGGTATGAACTCTAGACCCCAGGGGAACTAGCTGGCAGAAGTGTCTGTCTGGGGGCGCCTGGGTGGCTTGGTCATTAAGCGTCTGCCTTTGGCTCAGGTCATGATCCCAGGGTCCTGGGACCGAGCCCCGCATCGGGCTCCCTGCTCAGTGGGAAGCCTGCTTCTCCCTCTCCCACTCCCCCTGCTTGTGTTCCCTCTCTCGCTGTGTCTCTCTCTGTCAAATAAATAATAAAATCTTTAAAAAAAAAAAAAAGTGCTTATCTGTCCCCCGCCTGTTGTTCTGGGCTGGACAAAAAGATTATTAGGAAATGGGGAGAGTGAGTAGGCACCAGGCACAAGGGCCTGGTATCTGGTCTGACTTGAGCTGGGGAGGAAAGTGAATGTGTGGTGGGTAGTCCAGGAGTTCAGGGGAGAGCTGCTGCCCCTGTGCTCAGTTGTTGACTTCATGCAGGGTCATGTGACTTTCAAGGATGTGTTTGTGTATTTCTCTTGGGAGGAATGGGGGCTGCTTGATAAGGCCCAGAGACTTGTGTCACACACAGTGTTTTCTATGCTTTGTGCTTATGTGCTTACAGTCTTCCTGGGTAAGGCCCCACATACCCCAGTTTTCTGGGCTGTGTTCTATTCTTTCTTCCCTCAAAGGTTGCCATTTTCTTCTCATAGCTGCCACGGGCACTGCTGTTTTCCCTCACTAAGATAGGTTTTCTGGGTACTGGGGCTTAGCTGTGTATTGCCTCTTTACTACCTGTACTCCCCAGCCCCTGCTGCCCTAAACCGTTACCAGAAAGGGTTTGAGGGTCAGGAGTCTAGTGGTCAGCCCAGTGGACTACCCTGCTTGCCCTTTCCCTGGGTGTATGGCTCTACCCACATTCATGATACCTCTGTCCTCTAGACTCTGCCCCTTTCCTATAATTTCCTTGGGCCTACCTGTCTCATGAATTGCCATCATGGTCACTGCTGTGGGCCCAGTGTGCTGATCCTGCAAGACATTTCTGATGTTCATTTTATAATATTTAGTTGTCTTAATCTCCTGTGGGTGGGCTGCTCTGGGCCACTGCTTTCCTACTTGCCCTGTCTTTCCTCTATGACTTGTTTTCTTCCAGATCCTTTGTGGTTGCTGAACTTAGCAGGGGGAAGAACTCTGAGTGCCTGACTTAGAGGGACTCTAGCCATGGCAGGAGGGACGTGGACAGGCCCTGGTGAGTGGGAGCTTGGGGAGGGTGTGACTTCAGGGCTGGGTTCAAATAGTGCCAGAAGCCTGTCCTGGCCCCACTCCTGTTTGGTGCCTAGGTTATAGACCATACCTCTTTCTATCTTTTTCTCCTCATTCTGGACGCTTTACACACTTGTCATTTCTGTTCTGACCTCCAACCAGGGCTGTCCACACCCACTCACCAGTGCTCTCTACTGCTCCTTCTGCAGTGCTCTCCTGTATTGGACAATGCTCATGTGTTGTGAGATGTACATATATCCTTAAATGATTCTTGAATACCACTTGCTCATTTTAGATCAGATTTTCCTGGGCCTAGACATACATTTCTGTAAAGTGCTCACCAATAGCCAAGGCCCTTCTAAAAATCATTTGCACAGGAGTAAATTGGACATCCTGCCTGCTGGTTCTCTCTGAGCTACACCCCCTCCTTGTGTCTTTGTCCCTTGTGCAGACTTCCTCATTCTTTCACTCTTTGAGGCCCAGTATTACACAGCAGTTTTTTCTTTAACCTGATGCCAAGGCTGCTGTCCTGCCAACACCCGCATGGACTAAATCCTGGGTATACTAGACATATTTGTGACGGGGTTGCCCCTTCCCAACAGTCATCATGCACTTCAACAGCATTTGTCTGCCTTCAGGTTGCTGGTGTGCAGGCAGAAATGAAGAGGATGAAGAGGCACCTTCTGAGCAGAACATTTCTGTAGAAGTGTCACATGATAGTATTTCCAAGGCACGTTCATCAACCCAGATGGCTCACCCTTGTGACATATGTGGCCCCATCTTGAAAGATATCTTGCACCTGGATGAACACCAGGAAACACGCCAAGGACTGAAACCTTACACATGTGGGGCATGTGGGAGACAATTCTGGTTCAGTGCAAACTTTCTACAGCACCAAAAGCAGTACAATGTAGAGAAACCCTTAAGAAGAGACAAAGGCAAGACCTCGTTTGTGAAGAACTGTAGAGCTTATGAAGAACCTCACCTGTCAGAAAAGCCTTTTCCATGTGAGGAGGAGCAGAACTTCCAGGCCAGTTTGGGCAGTCACCAGCAAAAGGCCACCCATAGCAAGAAGAAGACAAGGAGTACCGAGAATGGGGAGGCTTCTCACAGTGGACATATGCATTACAGGTGCAGCGAATGTGGGAAGGCCTTCAACCGCAAAGACACACTCGTCCAGCACCAGAGAATCCATACAGGAGAAAGGCCTTACGAGTGCAGTGAATGTGGGAAAGCCTTCAGCCGCAAAGCCACCCTTATCCAGCACCAGAGAATCCATACCGGAGAAAGGCCTTACGAGTGCAAAGAATGTGGGAAAGCGTTTAGCCGCAAAGACAACCTTACTCAACACAGAAGAATTCACACTGGAGAAATGCCTTACAAGTGTAGTGAATGTGGAAAATACTTTAGCCATCACTCCAACCTAATTGTACACCAGAGAGTTCACAATGGAGCGAGGCCTTATAAGTGTAACAATTGTGGGAAAGTCTTCAGACACAAATCCACACTTGTTCAACATGAGAGTATCCATACTGGGGAAAATCCTTATGTTTGCAGTGATTGTGGGAAATCCTTTGGCCACAAATACACTCTCATTAAACACCAGAGAATTCACACAGAGGCAAGGCCTTTTGAGTGCGTTGAATGTGGGAAATTCTTTAGTCGAAGCTCTGACTTTATTGCACACCAGAGAGTTCACACGGGGGAAAGGCCATTTGTGTGCAGCAAATGTGGGAAAGATTTCATCAGAACATCCCACCTTGTTAGGCACCAAAAAGTTCACACTGGAGAAAGGCCATATGAGTGCAATGAATGTGGGAAAGCCTATAGTTTAAGCTCCCACCTCATCCGGCACCAGAAAGTTCACACTGCAGGAAGGCTTTAGGAGTGCTTTCAACACAACAGGATTCATAGGGGGAGGAGCTCTGTGATTACCCTTTGAGAGGAAGACATCAATCAGATGTTGAACCCTCATATATCAGCATTACCACCAGGGAGATACCTTATGAATGCCAGGTACAGGGAAGCTTTCGTGGGTTGTGTTGCACTTTCAAACAGGTCCTTGCCAGATTTGTCACGCAATGCCTGTGGCTGAAACCATCTCAGCTCTACCAGCTTAGTTACCATAACATCCTCAGGGAAGGTAGAATTTTGTACTCTCCAGTCCCTGGAGGGAATTACAAGAATCCTGAATTAAATGGGATTTCTCATTTCCTCCACACTGACTGATAAAAGGTGTGGACTTTACATCTTTAGCCAAGAGGATCTGAGCTGTGTTCTGGCTTACAGAAAAGGTTTACTTTCTTCATGGACATTGTTGGTCTCATGTGGTACTTGTGACAGATTTCCAGCCTCCAATTCACCTAACCTGGAGAACTACTTGTCTTACGTTGCTCTGGTTTCTGTGATAATAAAGACCTTATTATTTAAGCCATCGTTAATCTTGGACATTATTTTTACTGTTTGGAATGATTTGAAAACACTTAGGCCCTGCCAAACTGAAGAGATAAACAGTGTGTCTGTGGCGGGGGGGCTCCAGTTTTGTGTGCCTCAAATGGAAGAGCAGGTTGGCAGAGAACCATTTTCAGTCCAGTTTAGGGGTTTATGGGCCTGATTTTGTCTGGATTTCAGAGTTCTTTGAAGGCCCAGACATCACCCTGGGGGTGACAACCTTCAATATGTTTGGGAGCAGCATGGATTCTGTGTCTTATTTCCAGCATCTATACCATATTTCGCAGCACTGTTGAGGGGAAGCTGTTTCTGAGGACCTGCCAAGTGCCATATGCCCTGAAGGCCAGAATCTGATCTGGTACCCAAGTCTGGCCACAAGACTTACCATTCCAGGAAGGAAACAAAATTGATACAGAAACACTGGGTGTGAATAACTGGGTTTGGGGAGACTGCAGCAAATGAGAGTGGATGTGCCCATTTTAAAAAGACATCCATAAACATTCCTGTCACTATGGCTCTGTGAGATGGGGATGCATGGGAATTCTTAGCATCTCCAGGGCTGTATCACTCTATGACCAAGGTCAGTGGCAGGGCAAAGAATGTAAAGTTTATCGATTTCTGTACCTCCCTAGGCTCTATACCTAGTGTCTTTGCTGCATGGGCAAGAAATCTGGGATGGACACTGTGGTCCAAGGATGCAGATTTTGTGACCAGCCAGAGCTTCTGGTGACTCAACTTGGAAACGGCCTTCACTGCTTGCCAGTTCTTCTTGCTGCTGGGGAAGAGGTTCTCTTACAAGGCGTTTGGAGAAAGATGGTAGAGTCACTATATTGATGCTCAGTCTGGTTTTCCAGTAGAAGTGGAAGACCCAGATGTTGCAGTGGAATCATTTTTTATAGTTTCATTGAGGTGTAGTCAACATGCCATATGCTGCACATATGTAAAGTGTGCAATTTGTGATCCTTAATATATGTATAAACATAAGAAATCACCCAGCTATTGTATTGGACATATCCACCCCCAAAGTTACCTCATGGCCCTTCCTAATCCCTCTCAATGCCCTTCTTTTTTTTTTTTTAATATATATATATTTTTAATATCTAAACTATATATTTTATTAACATTGTTTCAGGGGTACAGGTCTGTGAGTCATCGGTCTTACACAATTCACAGCACTCAAAATAACACATACCCTCCCCTATGTCCATCACCCAACCATTCCATCCCTCCCCCCCCGCCCCCCGTCCACTCCATCAACCCTCAGTTTATTTCCTGAGATTAAGAGTCTCTTATGGTTTGTCTCCCTCTCTGGTTTAGTCTTGTTTCATTTTTCCCTCCCTTCCCCTGTGATCCTCATAGCAGTGAGATCATATGGTAATTGTCTTTCTCTGGTTGACTTATTTCGCTTATTTCAATGCCCTTCTTAATACTTCCTATCCCTTCCCCCAGGCAACCATTGATTTACTTTCTGTATAGATAAATTTGACTTTTCTAGAATCTTATTTAAGTGGAACCTTAGAAGTCTATTAATTGTCCACTGTCTTTCATGCAACATTATTTTGAGAATCATTTGTATAGGTAGTTCATTCTCTTCATTGGTGAGTAATAGTCTATGGATATACTGCAATTTATCCCTTTATCTTTTCTGTGTGTATGTACAAAGTGGTGGTTTTATTAAAGCACATCCCCGTGGGCAGAAGGAGCTGCCCCTTTATCTTAATTGACATGTTTTTCCCCAAATCCTAGATATTAAAAACAAAGCTGCTGCAAATATTAATGTACAAATCCATATATGGACATTTAGCTGAGGAAATTTCTAAACCAAGTATTTTAAGTGTGGCCTTGTTTCTTACTGTTTATGGTAAAATGTGATAGGGAAGAGATAAATGTAGGGAAGAACTATTGAACAGAAAAGACCCCAAGACTTTATGATTTGGGAAATTCTTATTCCATCTTAATTGCAAAAGACATTGAAATGAAGTGATTCATGGTCAAGAAAGCATGTTCTGGAGAAATACCCAAGGGTGTAGCTGTACAGCCTTTTGTAATATCTCAGCAAGATCAAAAGACCAAAGTATTTAGTCACATAAAATTTCTTTGAAGAGATTGTGACTAAGCAGGTCTCAGTATAACCAGAGACCATCTAGGAAGTTTAAAGGGATCCCTTGGCTATCTCAACAAAAGCCAAAAAATTGATACAGGATTATCCAGGGAAAAAAATATGTGAACCAACCTCTTGTCTAATGGAAGGAATCTCTGTGGTATATACAGAAGAACCACAAAGTTCTTGAAAATTCCTTTCTAGTAGAGACACCTTGAATCTTAAAGGGACAATATGAAATTAGGACCTACAATATTCTGCACACATGAAACCGCCTGAGAAAATTACTAAGCTGCAAACCTTTATTACCTGTCAGAGAAAAGGAGGTGGACGACAGAGCAGAACAGGGTGGGGAGCTGAGAGCCCAGTGGCCAGAGCCCTGAACCATAGAAGGTATTCCCAGGCCTTGATACCTAATGTAGTTTGCTAAACTTGATTTCAAAATTTCTTGGAACTTGTGGCTATTTATTTTTTCATTTTCTCCCATTTGAAACAATGTATATAACTATTATCCTAGGTCTATTCCACCATTTTATTTTGGGAGCAGATACCTTGTTTTCTGTTTTTACAGATCCACAGATGGAGAGCATTGTGTGCCGGGGTGGAGTATATCCAGAGCCTCAGCCATATCCATGTCTGATTTAGACAATTTAGATGATGAGATTTGGGATTTTTGAGCTGATGAGATTTGGGTGTTGAGTTGATACTGTAATGGAAGGAGACATTTTATGATCTTGGGATGGGTAGAATATATTTTACAAGCAGGTCAGATAGGAATCTGCGGACCAGACAGCAAACTGTAGTAAATGGAATCACTGCTCCCAAAGATGTCCATGCCCTAATCCCCAGAATCTGTGAATGTTCCTGTAGATGGCCAATGGGGCTTTGCATATGTAATGGACTTTGTGATTAGACTTACCCAGGTAGGCTCAATCTAATCACATGAGTCTTTATTATTTTATTTTAATTTTTTATTTTTTTTAAATATTTTATTTATTTATCTGACAGAGCACAAGCAGGGGGAGCGGCAGGCAGTGGGAGAGGGAGAAGCAGGCTCCCTGCTGAACAAGGAGCCAGATGTGGGGCTCGATCCCAGGACCCTGGGATCATGACCTGAGCTGAAGGCAGACGCTTAACTGACTGAGCCACCCAGGTGCCCCTCACACGAGTCTTTAAAAATAGAGAACTTTTTCTAGCTGTAGGGAGAAAGAGACAGAAGAGTCAGACGTGGCTGTATCAGGCCCTTTGGTGCCCCATTGCTGGTCCTGAGATAAAGCTAGGAACTAAGTTGAGCACCACACATCTGATAGTCAGCATCTTTAGTTCTGGCTCAGCAAGATCAGAAGGTCAAAGTATTGATCACACAAAGAGCCCTTAGAAGAAATTATGTGACTTTGCAGATTACCTCATTATAGAAAGCACCCCGGAAGCTTAGAAACCTCAGTCCTACAACCACATGGAACTGAATTCTGCCAACAAAGCACACAAGTAGGAATCTGATTTCCCAGAGCTTCCAGAAAGAAACAGCTTGCCAACTTCAGGCACAGCTGGAGCCCCAGGGACTGGGGGAGAGCTCCGCTGGCCAGTGCACTGCATCAAAGGTATGAGGGAGCTGGGGCCTGCCAGGGTAGCACTTGCCTGCAGAGAGGCTTTGGTTCAGAGGGGAAGGAAACCAGAGCCTTAAATCCTGAACTGCTGGCTCAGAGGTGCGGTGTCAGGTGGGTACCCAGGCAGAGTCAGAGAGAGCTCTGGTCTAACTGGCTGTACCTCTCTGGGCTCTCAGGCCCCCGGGCACCAGGTTCTGTTGCCTCCCACCTCTGCAATCCCTAGCAGCCCAGGGCTCTCCATGTGCCCTTTTGGCCTAGGAATTCCCTCTTCGCCTAATGGCTCCTTGGCGGCAGCACTGACTCCCTGGACCTCTTGCACTATCAAGACACCCAGCCCTGTGGCTGTCAGGCCCTGTTCTGCATCTTTGGCAGCCCACTCCCTCTATGGCCTGGCCTCTATGCTGGCTTCTGAATCCCCTATCTCCATGCTCTCCTCCTTCCTGCCGCTTGTGTCCTCAAGGCTACTTCTCTCACCTGCTTCTGCACTGCTGCATACTTTGCCCTAGCCCCTATAACCCACCTCCTTCCACCTGGTCTCAAGCTCAAGCTGCAGGCCCCTGTGCTTTATCCCTGGCACCTCAAGGTTTTAGCTTCTCTCTGCCTGCTGAGCCTGCTGCAGAATCATTCCCTTTCTGGGGTGCCTGGGTGGCTCAGTCTGCCTTCAGCCCAGGTCATGATCTCAGGGTCCTGGGATTGAGCCCCTCATTGGGCTCCCTGCTAGACAGGGAGTCTGCTTGTCCCTCAAATTATTGATAGGTATGTATTTATTTCCATTTTGTTACTGTTTTGTAGTTCTGTAGATTTTCTCTGATCCTTTCTTCTCTCTTTCGTGATTTGTTGGCTTTCTTTAGCAGTATCCTTGAAATTCTTTCTCTTTATTCTTTGCACATCTATTACTGGTTTTTGACTTGCAGTTACCATTAGGTTTGTGTATAACATCTGCATATAGCAGTCTATATTAAGTTGATGGTTGCTTAAGTTTAAATGCATTCTTTACTTCTTTCCCCCTCACATTTTGGGTGTACTGTCTCATGTTTTACATACTTTTTTTTTTTTTAAAGATTTTATTTATTTATTTGACAGAGAGAGACACAGCAAGAGAGGGAACACAAGCAGGGGGAGTGGGAGAGGGAGAAGCAGACTCCCCGCCGAGCAGGGAGCCCGATGCGGGGCTCGATCCCAGAACCCTGGGATCATGATCTGAGCCGAAGGCAGATGCTTAACGACTGAGCCACCCAGGCACCACCATATTTTACATACTTTTATTTCATGGATCCTTGGGCTGATTTTTACAGAAATATTTATATTTGCTGCTTTTGTGTTTTTTACTTTTCATACTCTCACTTAGGGTCTTTCTTTCCAGTCAGAGAGTCCCCTTTAATATTTCTTATTGGTCTGGTTTAGTGGTCATGAACTCCTTTAGTTTTGGTTTGTTTGAGAAACTCTCTCTCTCCTTCTATTCTGAATGATAGTCTTGCTGGATAGAGTATTCTTGGCTGTAGATTTTTCCCTTTCAGCGCTTTGGATATATTATGCCACTCTCTTCTGGCCTGCAGTCTCTGCTGAAAAATCTTCTGATAGCTTATGGGGTTTCTCTTGTATGTAACTATCTTCTTGTCTGTTGCTGCTTTAAAATTTTTTTATCACTACTGGTTACAAAACACAAGAAGCAACAGGTGTTGACAAGGATGTGGAGAAAAAGGAACTCTCTTGCACTGTTGGTGGGAATGTAAATTGGTACAGCCACTGTGGAAACAGTATGGAGGTTCCTCAAAAAATTAAAAAGAGAACTACCCTACAATCCAGGAATCACACTAGTGGGAAAGTGAGAGATTACATTTACTATTATGATGAAAAAAATAAAATGATTTAAAAACTATCTGAAGCTAGGCAAGAGGCAAGGAAGTAATCCTCCCCAGAGCCTTAAGAAGAAGCATGACCTTATTGACATCTTGGCTTCAGATTTCTAGCCTCTAGAGCTATGATAGAATAAATTGCTGTTTTTTTAAGCCACTCGGTTTATGATAATTTGTTACATCAGCCATAGGAGACTAACACATTAACCAACTTGGTCTAATTGACATTTAGAGAATCTTTCTCCAACAATAGTAGAATGTATTTTAATGTTCACAGAGCATCTTCATCAAAATTGACATAGGCCATAAAATAAATGTCAATAAATGTAGAATGATTAAAACCATGAAACTATGTATTCTGACCATAAGGGAATTAAACTAGACATCATAAAGGAATACTCTGGTGGAAATAATGCCCACATATTTGGAAATTAAAAAAAACATTGATAAACAATGTTTGAGTCAAAAAAGAAATCACAAGAAAAAGTAGACAATATTTTGAACTGTGTGAAATGAAACCCAATGTATCAAGATTTGCTATAGCTGAGATTAGAAGAAAATGTATGGATTTTAATACTTATTTTGGAAATAAATAGGAGATGAAAAAATACTTTCAATACTCAAGCTAGGACACTGTAAATATAAAACAAATTAAAAACAAAGTAGGCAAAAGGAAGAAATATTAAAGAGCAGAAATTAATAAGATAGATCATAAGAACAGAGAAAAATCAATGAACTCCAAAGCTGTCATTTAACTAGATCAATAGAGTTGATCTGTAGGTAGATTGTTCAGAAAAAAAGAAAAGACACATTACCAACATATATATGAAATGAAAGATAGTATAGCGCTAGATATATTAAAGACATTAAAATGATACATGATAGGGCGCCTAGGTGGCTCAGTCATTAAGCGTCTGCCTTCAGCTCAGGTTGTGATCCCAGGGTACTGGGATCGAGCCCCGCATCGGGCTCCCTGCTCAGCAGGAAGCCTGCTTCTCCCTCTCCCACTCCCCCTGCTTGTGTTCCCTCTCTCGCTGTGTCTTTCTCTGGCAAATAAAGAAATAAAGTCTTAAAATTAAAAAAAAGATACATGATATTTTAAACAACTCTATGAAAATTAGAAAATGACAAATTTCCTTGAAATACTTCAACTACTCAGGTTCACTGAAGAAATGAGTAATCTGAAATGCCCTCTATTATATATAGGCATTGAATTGGTAGTTTTAAATTTTCCCACCATAATTTCATGCCAAGATGGCTTCACTAGTGAGTTCTTTTAAACATTTAAGGAAGAAATAATTCCAATCCCGCTAAAATTATTTTTTTTAAAAAGAGGATGGAACTCTTCCCAGCTAGTTTTATGATTTTAGCTTTTTTGTTTAATTTGATACCAAACACAGGTAATTCTATTAATAGAAAACTGCAGACCAGTACCCATATGAACACAGATGCAAAACATCCTTAATAAAAATTTAGGAAATAGAATACAATGATGATACATAAATAGAAATTACATTTTAACTCGTGAGGTGATACACGTATACACAGGCATATACATATATATATGAATATGTTTCCTAAATAAATGGAAACTATCATAACATCAATACAGTGATGAAAATGAGAAAGTTATGCTGGATAAGAATAGAATATACACATGAATAGAACAAAAGCATTTGAAATAATAGCATTCTAAAGCTTTGAAACATTTGGGAAAAGGGTTTGTTAAAATAATTACTAATTTTAGATACTGACACAACAATAATGAAAGTTAAAATATACAAGGTAACCTCCAAAGAAAGTAGGAAAAGGGTTTTCTGTACAGGTGGGAATTAAATTGATTTTAAACAACTCAAAAGGTAGAAAGGACAGAGAGGTACATAAATTTATGACTATGGAAAAATAACGCAAGTTAGAAATTAATCCAACCCTTAAGCATTTAGAAATTAAAGTAGTTTGACTTTTTATTTGAAAAGTCTCTTGTTAGGGGCGCCTGGGTGGCTCAAATGGTTGGGCGTCTGCCTTTGGCTTGGGTTGTAATCCCAGGGTCCTGGGATCGAGTCCCGCGTTGGGCTCCCTGCTCAGCAGGAAGCCTGTTTCCCCCCCTCTGCTGCTCCCCCTGCTTGTGCTCTCTCTCTAATAAATAGATAAAATCTTAAAAAAAAATAAAAGTCTCTTGTTAGACTTGTATGGATAGTAGTGGTCAGATGGGGATTAATTGCTAAAGAAGCCTCACATGATTCAGAACGACTGACACCAAACTGCAGTTTATTGAAGGGAAAAGAAAATATAACGACATTTAAGTAAGAATATCTATTCCAAGCAAGGCCTGTCTCACAGCAAAAGCTAGAGAAGCCAGATGTAGCTCAGGTTGTCTTCCCTCTGTAAGTAGCTCTGCATGACTTTGCTCTCAAACCAGGAACCACTAACGTGTAGACAGAACACCTGGGAAGCAGGGAACCCAAAATGAAGTTTATACTCTTCTGGTACTGTAGGCATATTCTCTCTATATAATCAGCCCCAACAGCAGAGAGCCTCAGGCACTCACAGACCCCTGGTGAAAATCATCAATGTGATAAGTATCAATAAACACTATCATTAAACTTGTAGAAACTGCCCCAATACCTCGAATTTATAAGTACAAAGCAATACCAATCATCACTATGTGGCATGCTTTGACTATGAGTCACTGTTGTGTACTGTTTTCAGCAAAACAGCTCAGGCTAGTTCAGACCAGCTGGACTGAACGAACAGAATGGTTTACCCATGTAACCCTTGGCGTTTTTATGACAAGACAATCATTCTTTATTTTTTTTAAGATTTCATTTATTTATGTGCCAGAGAGAGACACAGCAAGAGAGGGGACACAAGCCGGGGGAGTGGGAGAGGGAGAAGCAGGCTTTCCACTGAGCAGGGAGCCCGATGCGGGGCTCAATCCCAGGACCCTGGGATCATGACCTGAGCTGAAGGCAGATGCTTAACAACTGAGCCACCCAGGTGCCCCTCATTCTTTATTTTTTAAAAAATTATTTCAAAATACTTTAGGTCAACACTAAACTCTCGCCCCATTCAATGTACAAGCTACAAATGCTTGCTCAGCAGCTGAGGGGCACTCTTGAGTAGCATGTTTGAAAAGTGAATAAAAATCCATATAAAACAAATATTCAGATAGTTTCCATAGGAACACAGATAAGTGACCCCATCTCCTAGTCTTCCATATTGTTGCATCCATGCCAACCCTACTTACGAAGACATTAGCAGTTAATAAGAAACAGCAGTAATTAAGTTAAACAGTCCCCCCAAATCCCATAATTCAAGATGAACTCAAAGTTAACAGCTACAGGAGCAGCACGTCTGTGTTAATGCTAGCTGAAGCACAGATAGGAAGGGGACACTTCATCCCCCTCTTGCAAGCATAGAACACAGGCAGAGTGCTGACATGCTGCTCCTCCACTTCAGGTGAGAAGTCGTGGTCTGGATTTGCTGCGTCAGGTGCCATGTTGGCCCCAACATCACACAGTGGATAATTGGCCTCTGGAACCCATTGAAAGTAGAAGCAGCAGCAACAGCAACAGCATAAGCACCCATGTTTTCAAAGAGCATCCAATTGCCTACATGCATCTCAGGCAAGTCACAGCATTCAACAATGCAATCGAGGCTGTCATATGTCTGTCCCCATAAACTGGTTGGATAATTCTTCTCATCACATGTGTGTGATCAACAACATCGCATAACCAGACAATTAAATGCACAGGCTACACATGATATAATCAATAGTGACTGATTGGTATGGGATTAAATAGAGAACTGAAGTGTCAAATATTACCAGCAAAAGCATTTTCCATATTCTGTTCTAATTTCACAATGACTTTGGCCGCCTTGATCTACATCTATCTATAATTTATAGTATGCATATATGGAACCGTTAAGAACTGTAACTAATTTATTATTAATTTAAATCTACAGGTCAGTGTTCCCGCATAGAGACAGCATCCTGTGAAATGAGAATCAAAAAACATAGCCACATCATTATGTTCCATATAGTCATAGTCAAATCAAACAAAATTCTGTCCTGTGAGTTTTGAAAGATACTATTAAGCATGAAGCCAGGGGAATCATAAAGCTAAAGGATGGAAATAGCTATACCAGGTAAATATTTACTAGAATATAGCTGTAATATATCATAAAAGAAAAATCCTTTAAAACCCATGTCAGGATAGACATGATTGCTCTCAAGGGATTAAAAATTCAATCTCTTGTGAAAACCTGGTAATAAAATACTTGCATGCATCCAGACAGCTCACACAGGAGGTGCACAAGGGATAGAACTTTCCAGGAGAAAAGAACCCATCTGAATCTGACCCTGAAGTTGATCAAACCTCTTGGATGATTTGAGCTACTAATGCTGTGGTTTTTTCTTTTACAAGTTGCATTTAAATACTGTCTTCTCCATAAATGATAGTCTCTCCACTGACTCCTTGGATGAATATGCTTCCTGCTTCCGTGTCTCTTACTTTTGTGCAGTGGGTTCTCAGGGGTATTTTCTGCACTCCCTGTGTTCATATCCTGAACTCTTATGTCATTTCTGTGGGATCTCGCCCTGGCTTATGACTGATGTACCATCTGTGAACTAACAGTTTCCAAATTTATGTATTCAGCCTGGTTTCAGACTTAGAGCTAATTCTGCTTGACATAATTCTTAGGTGTCTGGTAGGCACCTGAGACTGAACAGGCTCATGACCAAATTCCTGATCTTCCCTAAAAACCTACTCCAACTTCACCCTTCCATATTCCTTTTGATAGCAACTCATATTCAAAGTTGCCCAGGCAAAAATTCTCAGACTCACCCTTGAATCCTCTCTTTCTTACTCTTCACCTCTGTTCCATAGGCTTCCTCTTGGCTTCACCTTCAGAATTTACCAGGGTTTAACCACTTTTCATTGTCAACCCCTCTCTCTCCAAGTCAGAACCATCATCATCTCACACTCAGAATCTTTTTTTTTTTAAGAATCTGTTCAATCCAGATTCCTTTTTTTTTTTTAAAGATTTTATTTATTTGAGGCCCAGAGATACAGAGAGAGAAAGAGAGAGCATGAGCAGGGGGAGAGGCAGAGGGAGAGGGAGAAGCAGGCTTCCCGCTGAGCCAGGAGCCCGATGTGGGGCTCAATCCCAGGACCCTGGGATCATGACCTGAGCCGGAAGGCAGACGCTTAACCATCTGAGCCACCAGGCGACCCGACTCACACTCAGAATCTTCTAAATGGTTTCTGTGCTTCCACGTGGTCCCTTCCACATTATATTCTCAACAGAGTGGCTGCATACCACTTCCGGTCAAGGCCTTGTACAGGCTCTGGCTTCTTCTGCAGTGCACACAATTCTGCACTTGTTGCCCCTCTAACTTTCTCTCTCAACCCTCTCCTCCTAATGGCATGGTTTTAGATGCATCACCCTGCTTGCTCTTCCCTGGACATGCCAGGTCGGCTCTTGGCCTCTGGGCCTTGCGGTGGCTCTTTATTCTGCCTGAAAACAAGATATACACCTGGCTCAACCCCTCACCCTCATCTTCGTCAGGTCTTTGTCAGATACCCTCTAATTTGGAAGGCCCCCTCCCCTTACTCTTCTAGTTACCATGGCCACACATGCCCACCTCCCTATAGCACTCACCACTCACTCCCATATTCATTGTCCACAGCAACATTACTTTTTAGAATGATCACCAAGTGATCTCTGTTTCTGTTTGTCATCCTCAACCAGAATGTGAGCTTTATGAGGGATTCTTGGCCTAGTTGGTTTCCTTTTATATCTTGATGGCTTAGAAAAGTATCTGCCACAGAGCAGTTACTTACCACATGTGTACTAAAGGAAAACATGAGTGGTTTGTGCCCTCTGGCAACTTTTCCATTGTGTGGGTTTCTTAGGAGTGAAAAATAGTAATTTTGGGAAATGGAATAAAGACACTCAATATAGGGGGTGCCTGGGTGACCCGCTCAGTCGTTAAGCGTCTGCCTTCGGCTCAGGTCATGGTCCCAGGGTCCTGGGATCGAGCCCCGCGTCAGGCTCCCTGCTCAGTGGGAAGCCTGCTTCTCCCTCTCCCACTCCCCCTGCTTGTGTTCCCTCTCGCTGTGTCTCTCTCTGTCAAATAAATAAATAAATCTTAAAAAAAAAAAAAAGACAATATAGGCAGGAATGAGGCATGGAGTTGTAATCTGCTTCGTTCTCTTGCTTCTTAAACATCAGTGTTGGGGCATCTCTCCCACTCTTCCTGCTTGTGCATTCTCTCTCTCTGTCAAATAAATAAATCTTTTTATTTATTTTTTAATTTTTTTCTTTTTAAAGATTTTATTCATTTGAGACAGAGATACAGAGAGAGAGAGCATGAGCAGGGGGAGAGGCAGAGGGAGAGGGAGAAGCAGGCTCCCCACCCTGCCAGGAGCTCAATGTGGGGCTCGATCCCAGGACCCTGGGATCATGACCCGAGCTGAAGGCAGACGCTTAGCCATCTGAGCCACCAGGCACCCCTAAACAAATCTTTTTTTTTTTAAAGATTTTATTTATTTATTTGACACAGAGAGAGAGACAGCGAGAGAGGGAACACAAGCAGGGGGAGTGGAAGAGGGAGCAGCAGGCTTCCCACTGAACTGGGAGCCCGATGCGGGGCTTGATCCCAGGACCCTGGGATCATGACCTGAGCTGAAGGCAGACACTTAACGACTAAGCCAACCAGGCGCCCCTAAGCAAATCTTTTTAAAAAATTAAAAACTGCAGTGTCTTCTGCTGCCCTTCCCGTGACACCTTATCATTTTTTTTGACACCTAAAGTAAGACTGTCCTCTAGTCATTTCTGTTCACCTCACCCTCTTGGATAACTTTTTTTTTTTTTAAGATTTTATTTATTTATTTGACAGAGAGAGAGAGCACAAGCAGGGGGAGCAGCAGGCAAAGGGAGAGGGAGAAGCAGGCTTCCCACTGAGCAGGGAGCCCCAGGACCCTGGGATCATGACCTGAGCTGAAGGCAGATGCTTAACCAACTGGGCCACCCCAGTGCCCCTCTTGGGCAACTTTACAAATAAACGTTAAGAGCTATCAGTGTTATGCACAAATCACAGATGTTTCTCAGAGATAATCTCAAATCCCTGTGCAGATCCTGTCAGCGCAGTTAGAGATGATAATTATTTCCCGGCAAGGAGGTGAGCTCACTGAGTCTCAAACCTTTATCTTATGGTCCAGAAGACCCCTTTCTACACCTGTGTGAATGCTGCCCCTGCAGTCACTGTCCTGGTATCAACCATCAATTTGGTAAGTAGCTATTCTTTTCAAATAACTGTTAGACTCTTAGGAGGAATAGAATCCATCTCATCATCCCATATTTCCAGTAGGAAACGGTGTATGGATGAAACCATTCTGCCTGCTGGGGCTGGAACATGGACACATAAACAGAGGCAGGATGGCGGGGTTCTGAGGAATTTAAAGAAATGCTGTTGCCACTGTCCAGCTCCTTTGGGACTGCCAGGCATTACCCCTCCATCTTTTCTGTGCCCTGAAATCTCCTCCACCTTGTTACTGACAAACCCACTGACCCTGAAAATATTTCCCCTAAGACTCTTCTCTGTAGATACATGAAGGGCAGGGAGATGTGTTTGTCAGCTCCCATCCCTGAGGAGACGCCTGGCATCTGCTAATACTTGGTGGTGCTGGCGTTTGGTTTCATCATCTCTGGGAGCCAGTGTGCCTAAGCCTAACTGGTCTGTAACAGAGTGTCTCCAGAATTTCTGTCCTCAGTGGACGATAGTACACTTCTAACTCCCCTTTACAGAAATAAGTCTCTTTAAAGGAAAAGTGACTCAAAAACTGCAGTTTTAAGATGTGCTTTGAGGGCGCCTGGGTGGCTCAGTTGTTAAGCGTCTGCCTTCAGCTCAGGTCATGATCCCAGGGTCCTGGGATCGAGTCCCACATCGGGCTCCCTGCTGGGGGAAGTCTGCTTCTCCCTCTCCCACTCCCTCTGCTTGTGTTCCCTCTCTTGCTGTGTCTCTCTGTCAAATAAATAAACAAAGTCTTTAAAAAAATAAAATGTGCTTTGACATTCCTGTTCATTTAGTAATATATTAACCTATCAGTACTCACAGGGCCTCTACATCAAAGGGCACTCTAGGAGTCACGCCACCTGTCCACCCACAATTAATAAGATGGTTTATTATTACTGTATTAATAATTCTAACCAGCTGGGTACTTTCCCTTCTTCCTGAGAGCAGGATGCTTTTCATGAAGTTATCCGTAGAATACCTGTGAGCAGAGAAGAGCTGAGCTTTATCAGTCCTTCGTGGACAGATGGGATCAGTAACCACAGTAGTTTTAGGATTCACAGGCTCAGTTGAGGTCTAGGTGATGCAAACTTTATTCGTTTTCCCATCAAGTCGATTGACCTGTTTATTGTCTAAATTCATCACGATTTAGAATAATTTTACTCTTTCCCTTCTCCCTTAACTTAGTTTGCTTCATTGATTAATTCGATTTATTTTTATCCTAAATGTGCTTCCCTCTTTCTTTTTAAAGAGTCTATTTATTTATTTATTTATTTATTTATTTATTTGAGAGAGAGGAGGGAGGGACAAGCAGATTCTGCACTGAGCGTGATCCCACGGCTCCTAAATCATGACCTGAGCCAAAATCAAGAGTTGGAGGCTCAACCAACTGAGCCACGCAGATGCCCCTATTTTTAAGTGCTACTGTGTGAATTGAAATATCTTCCACGAAAGTTCTGTATGAGCCGTGTGTGTGTGTGTGTGTGTGTGTGTGTGTGAAAGAGAGAGAGAGAGAGAGACATTGGAGTAGATATTGCTCTCTCAAGCCATCTGCCAATCCCTGTGTCTCCTCTATATCCATGGGGTGAGCACTCTTGTCAGCAGTGTGGGCTCTCTGAGAAGCATTTGGTTTACTTAGAAATACATGGTGCCTTCTCTCTTACTTGCCCTTTTTAGTTAATCATTTTCTCATTAGCTCTATAAAATACACTCACTGAAGTTCCAGAATGCAAATCATTGCTTGGAGGATGTGTTCTCTCATGCCCTCTGTTCCCACCAGAGGGTCTTATGTTTATCAAAATTCAGTTGATTTCCTTGCCAAATTCTTAATTCCAATGTTACTTTTAAATTTTATCATTTATTTAATATAACGTATACAAGTGGAATGCAATTGCAAGTAAAAGTTTCTATTTAAGAGATTCCTTAAAAAAAAAGTGTTCACTTTGTCAGCACATATGCTTAATAAATAAATAAGTAAATAAAAATTAAAAATTCCTCACTTTAAAAATTTTAGGTCCTTACAATAAAATTCTATATGAGGGTTAAAACTATAAATGATTAGGATGTAATATATAATCTATGACATTCTGTACTCAGAAGATTTGTGAAACATTTTGAAATTTTTAGTCCACTAATTTTTTTAAAGACTTTATTTATTTAAGAGAGAAAGAGAGAGGGAGAGCACAGAGGGAGAGGGAGAAGCAGACTCCCCAGTGAGCAGAGACCCTGATGCAGGGCTCCTTCCCAGGACCCTGAGATCAGGACCCCAGCTGAAGGCTTAACCTACTGAGCCATCCAGGTGCCCCTTTAGTTCACTTAAAGAACTCTAGTAATTAAATAGCAGTTGTATTTTTTTTTTAAAGATTTTATTTATTTATTTGAGAGAGAATGAGAGAGAGAGCATGAGAGGGGGGAGGGTCAGAGGGAGAAGCAGACTCCCCGCTGAGCAGGGAGCCCGAGGCGGGACTCGATTCCGGGACTCCAGGATCATGACCTGAGCCAAAGGCAGTCGCTCAACCGACTGAGCCACCCAGGCGCCCCAAATAGCAGTTGTATTTAATTCACTTTTGTTTTTTTATAGACACAAAGGATGATATAAAATATTTATCAGATCCATAATAAAAATTGGATCATATAAGAAATTATAGAAAATTAGGTACCTTAATGGTGAAATATCAAATGTCATTTATTATTTAACTTGTATTTTCATAAACATATATGAGATGAGCTTTTAATATGTGTTTATGATTTTCCTCCTAAAATGCTTTTTTTTATAAAATTTGCTAGAATTTTTGTCTTTTATCAAATTGATTAATAGGGGTACTGAAAATTATCAGGACAGCTTCCTCTATATAATTTATGTATTCAATATTTTAATTGGGTTGCATTAAAAAGCCTTGTAGTATGCTTTTTTTTTTAAGATTTTATTTATTTATTTGAGAGAGAGATTGTGCACTAGAGCGCAAGAAGGGGAGAGGGAGAAGCAGACTCCCGGCTGAGCAGGTTGCTGGATGAGGGGCTCCATCCCAGGACCCTGGGATCATGACCTGAACCAAAGGCAGATGCTTAACTGACTGAGCCAGCCAGGCGCCCCTCAAATGATGTATTTCTTTAATTCACTGGAAATATTAATAGCCAAGTTGGACCTGATACGATTGGTGACTGAAAGTTTCAGAATGCTATTTTATAGACAAATAAATACCAAAAAAGGCCAAATGCGTTTCTTTGTCCCTGACCCAACCGACTGAAGCTCACAAAAATGACTTTAGCACCTCAGGCTGCATGTGTTTAAAGAGCAGTAAGATAATGCTTATTCGCTTCCAGCTACCAGCGGATGTCCACTAGAGTTGGCTTCATAGAGTCTGAAATAATGTGGGAACACTTCAGTGATCAGTAGCACCAAAGACTTAAGGGCACTTAAGACTCCCCAGAAGTTGGCCCGCCGCCCCTTTAAGAAGAACCCAAGTCCTTCCCCGACCCTAGAAGTATAGGAGGGTCGTTTCCCTTAGGCCTCGCCTTGCTGTTTGGTCATTTCTCTGAAAGTTTCTGGTGTTGGGCGCCCCTCTTCCAGGCCTGAACGACGAAGGAACTACGTTACCCAGAAAGCCTTGGGTTGAGCGGCAGCGGTAATAACCCAATGAAAACCCGGAAAGGGAACATTCCGGCAGGACGAACCGCCTGGAGGCGGGGCTTCCGTCGTTTCCGTGGCGGTCGTTTTAGCGGTTCGGGGGTCTGTGGGCTCCGTCAGAGGACCCGGAACAGGGGTTGGAACTCAGGCGACGGACAGGGAAGGCACGAGAGGAGGCTTTGTCCCGTGGGGAGGCGGGTCTAGGGTCGGGGATACCGCCGCCTGCGAGGCCGGCCTGCAGACCTCGGTGCCCGCGACTGCCCGGGTCGCTCAGCTGTCATCGCTTCACTCCGCCCAGAGGCTCCGATGGCGGCGGCCGCGCCCAGGGAGCCGCCGCAGGTAAGCGCTCGTCCCCCGGGCCCTCCCCGCCGTCCCCCCACCCAGACCCCGGAGGCCCGAGCTGCTCGCGGCCCTGCGGCCCAGGCCCCGGCGTCGGACGGGGCGGCGGCGGTGGGCGGGGGCCCCGTGTGCGAGCGCCGGCGTGCCGGCGTGAGGAGCGGGCTCCGGGCCGGGGGGCCGGCCGGGGCAGAGGCCGGAGGGGGCCTGAGGCGGGAGGAGGCCGGAGGGAGGCGGGAGGGAGGCGGGAGGAGGCCGGAGGGAGGCCGGAGGGAGGCTGGAGGGGGCCTGAGGCCGGAGGAGGCCGGAGGGAGGCTGGAGGGAGGTTGGAGGGGGCCTGAGGCCGGAGGAGGCCGGAGGGAGGCCGGAGGGAGGTTGGAGGGGGCCTGAGGCCGGAGGAGGCTGCCCGCAGGGGACCGCGCGTGGGGCGGGGTCGCGCCGGGACTGGCGGGCCGAGGTGCCGTACCTTCGTTCTGAGGGCCCTGGGAGCCCTGGAGAATTTTGAGGAAAACAGAGACACAGTGTGCGCTAGGGTTTGAGAAAGCCTCCACAGTCTGTTCAGTAGAGCAGATTGCAGGGGTGGTGGGGGAGGTTGAGCCTTTTCCCAAGGACGCACGGCACAGAGGTTGGCCAGTCTGCCCGAGGTTACCTGGCTCTGGTGCCCCGCAGGGACACAGGGAAGGCCTGAGCCCCTGGAAAGCCGCCGTGGTCACATCCCTCGAAGACCTGCCTCTTCCCACAGGTTTCCGTGGTTGCAGAAGTGCTTTTGGAACCTGCACAGGTGAGTGGAGGTGTACCAGGCCCTCACTGGTCCCGTCCCACATTTTGTCCGTATTTGGGGTGTCATGAGACTCATCACCTGCCATTCTCCCAGCCCTTGATTTTGGGGGCCCTGAAGAATCCTAGCTCAGGCTCGAGTCTAGGCCAGGGTTTATATGGAGTGGTCCTCATTTGGGGCCATCAAAGGAAAGAGACGTGGAAGCTTCTTACAAAAACAGGTGTTGGTACGTGGACCTGCTTGGAGGTGAGGCTGAGCTCATTCAGGTGATGGCGGGCCTCCTTTCTTTCTGGTGAGAACACACTGGGGCAGGGCGCCAGAGTCAAGCTCAGAATGACTGCTGGTGAAGTTAGGCATCCATCTGGAGGCAAGGGAAGGTCTGGATCGAGGAAGAATGTGATTTTTTTTTTTTAAGATTTTATTCATTTATTTGAGAGAGAGAGTGTGAGAGAGAGCGTGGGGGGGGAGGGGGGAAGGGCAGAGGGAGAGGAAGAAGCAGGCTCCCCACGAGCTGGGAGCCCGAAGCCGGACTGGATCCCAGAACCCTGAGGTCCTGACCTGAGCCAAAGGCAGACACTTAACCGACTGAGCCCCCCAGGTGCCCTGGAAGACGATCTTATCTGGGTCTTAACACACTCCATCTGGTTGCAGAGTGAGGAACAGAGTGAACACAGCGACTAATGGGAGTATAAGGAAAGTGCAGACCCCAGTGACACCAGAGTCTGGTATCTCCTCTGATTTGGGGATCTTGGGAGAAGGAGGGACATGGGGTAGATGTGTGGGGATATGGATTATGGGTCTTCAGGAGTGAGGCTCTTCGTGGTTTCATCTTTCTCTATCCTGGCAGGGAAGTGTGACTTTTGAGGACGTGGCCCTATATTTCTCCTGGGAGGAATGGGATCTCCTAGATGAGGCTCAGAGATGCCTGTACCACGATGTGATGCTGGAGAACTTTGCACTCACATCCTCACTAGGTAAGGCCCTCACACCTACCCCTGTGCCCCGGGCGAGGCTCTGCCTTTCTCTTTTCTGTAAGAGCAGTTGTCACATCTGGACGATGGAGGCTGTTGCCTTCCCCAATTCCCTGGTTAGGTGCTGTGGTTTCTAGAGCTGTACTAAGTGCATGCCTACTTCTCTTCCTTTATTGCCACAACACCTGCTGTTTCAAACCCTCACAGGAAAGGATTCAGGATCAGTAGCCTTAATGTCAGCCTAATGGATCTTCCCCATTGAATGGTCTAGACTAGAGTCTTGGCCTCCTTGTAGAAAATCATTTGACCATATATGCAAGAGTTTATTTCTGGAGTGTTTATTCTGTTGCATTGGTCTATATTTGTCTTTATGACAGTATCACAGTGTTTTGACTACTATAGCTTTGGAGTAAATTTTTAAATTAAGAAGTGTGACTCCTTCAACTTTAGTCTTTTTCAAGATTGTTCTATTTGGTGTCCTTGAGATTCCATGTGAATTTTTCTTTTTTTTTTTTTTTAAGATTTTATTTATTTATTTGACAGAGAGACAGGGACAGAGGGAACACAAGCAGGGGGAGTGGGAGAGGGAGCAGGTTTCCCACAGAGCAGGGAGCTCGATGGCGGGGCTCAATCCCAGGACCCTGGGATCATGACCCGAGCCAAAGGCAGACGATCAACAACTGAGCCAGACAGGTGCCTCTCCAGGTGAATTTTTCTATTACTACAAAAAAATTTGGGATTTTGATAGGAATTGTATTGAATCTGTAGATGGTTTGAGGTAGTATTGATAACAGCATTAAATCTTTCAGTCCATGAATATAGATGTCTTTCCACTTACTAATTTCTTTAATTCCTTTTAGCAATATTTTGTAGTTTCTTGTGTTCCTATCTTTTACTTTCTTGGTTAATTTCTAAGTATTTTATTCCTTTGATACTATTATAAGTGTAATTGTTTTCTTAGTTTCCTTTTTAGATTGTTCTCTTTTTTTTTAAGGTTTTATTTATATATTTGACAGAGAGAGACACAGTGAGCGAGGGAACACAAGCAGGGGGAGTGGGAGAGGGAGAAGCAGACTTCCCGCTGAGCAGGGAGCCCGATGCAGGGCTGGATCCCAGGACCCTGGGATCATGACCTGAGCCTAAGGCAGACGCCCAACAACTGAGCCACCCAGGCGCCCCAATTGTTCATTATTGTACAGAAATAAAACTGTTTTTTATGTTCTTTTGTATCCTGTTATTTTGCTGAATTCATTTATTCTAAAAGCTTTTTAAGTCTTTAGGCCTAGTTTTCTGTGTATAATGTATTCACAAGCAAAGATGATTTTACTTATTCCTTTCCCTTTGGATGCCCTTCTTCTCCTTCCTCCTCCTTCCTCCTCCTCCTCCCCCGTTTTTTTTCCTGTCTAGAGCTTCCAGTACCATTTTGAATAGTAGTAGTGAATGTTGGCATCCTTCTTCCTGATCTTTGAAGAAAAGCTTTCAGTCTTTCACTATTGAATATATTAGTCATGGGTTTTAATCTTTTACTATATTAAGGTAGTTTCCTTCTATTCTTAGTTGCTGACTATTTTCATCATGAAAGGGTGTTAAATTTTGATAGATTTTTTTTTTAAGATTATTTATTTATTTGACAGAGAGACACAGTGAGAGAGGGAACACAAGCAGGGGGAGTGGGAGAGAGAGAAGCAGGCCTCCTGCCGAGCAGGGAGCCCGATGCGGGGCTCGATCCCAGGACCCTGGGATCATGACCTGAGCTGAAGGCAGATGCTTAACGACTGAGCCACCCAGGCACCCCTTGATAGATGTTTTTTATGCATCAGTTGAAATGATCATAGAGTTTTTTCCTCATTCTGTGAATGTGATGTATTACATTGATTAATTTTTGTATGTTGAACCATCCTTTGGTTCTAGAAATAAATCCCAATAGGTCATGGTGTATAATCCTTTACTTTGCTGAATTCAGTTTCCTAGTATTTTGTTGATGATTTTTTATCTTGATGAATTGTCAAGTATATTGGTCTACAGTTTGCTTGTAATGGCTTTGTCTATTTTTTATAAAAATAGGTGTGTGTTCTTCATTAAGTGGTTGGCAGAACTCACCAGTGAAACCATCAAGTCAGGGCTTTTCTTTTTCTTTTTCTGTTTTTTTCCAAAGGAAAACAGAGTTTATTTTATTTTTAATATTTATTTGAGAGAGAGAGATATCACGATCAGGGAGGAAGAGTAGAGGGAGAAGCAGACTCCACGCAGGGAGCCTGATGCAGGACTCGATCCTAGGACTCTGGGATCATGACCTGAGCTGGAGGCAGATGCTTATTTAACCAACAGAGCTACCCAGGGGCCCCAGGGCTTTCTTTGTCAGGAGGTTTTTGATTAGTGATTCAGTCTCCTTACTAGTACTCTCTTAAAATCTCTTTTAGTTCTGTAGAATTGGTAGTTACGTTCCCACTATAATTTTTCATTTTACTATTTTAGTTTTCCTTTTTTTTAAAAAAAGCCAATTTAGGTAAAAGTTTGTCAATTTTCTTTTTTTTTTAGAGATTTTTTTTTTAAGTAATCTCTAAACTCAACATGGGGGTCAAACTCAGTTCCAAGATCAAGAGTCATGCTCCACTGACTGAGCCAGCCAGGCACCCCAAAAGTTTGTCTAAATTTTGATAGCAGTTTTCAGTTTTGTTGATTTTTCTTTATTGTTTTTCTTGTCTCTATCTCAGTTCTAATCTTTATTATTTCTTTCTTTTTCTGCTAGCTTCGGGTTTCTTGGATCTTTTTGTAGTTCTTTAAGTTGTAAAGTTAAGCTGTTGATTCAAGATCTTTCTCCTTTTTAATGTAAGTGTTTATAACAATTTCCCCCTTAGTGCTGCTTTTGCTTCTTCACATAATTTTTGCTGATACTGTCTTTTCATTTTCATTTGTCTCTAAATCTAAGTATTTTCTAATTTCCCTTGTGACTCTTTGACCCATTAGTTGTTTAAAAATGAGTTGTTTAGGGCGCCTGGGTGGCTCAGTTGGTTAAGCGACTGCCTTCGGCTCAGGTCATGATCCTGGAGTCCCGGGATCGAGTCCCGCATCGGACTCCCTGCTCAGCGGGGAGTCTGCTTCTCCCTCTGACCCTCTGACCCTCTTCCCTCTCGTGCTCTCTATCTCTCACTCTCTCTCTCAAATAAATTAAAAAAAAAAAAATCTTAAAAATGATTTGTTTAATTTTCATAGGTTTGTGAATTTTACAGTTTTCCTTCAGTTTTTGATTTCTAACGTCACCCATTGTGACGAGGGTGTCATTTTGCTATTTGTTTGCTATATGCCTTGTAGCTTATTTTGTCCCTCATTTTCTGCATTATTGGCTTTTGATTTCGGTTGGCTTTTTGTAGTGAAATGTTCTGATTTGTTGGGTTTTTGTGGGGGGGTTGTTTTGGGTTTTTTTGGTATACTTTCTAGAGGGCTTTGTTTTGGGGTTTTTTTTTTTAGTTAATCATGGGGTTCACATTTAACATATAAAATTATAACAGTTAATTTATGCCAGCTTATCTTCAATCATATTTTTTTAAACTCTGCTTCTATATGACTCTGTCCTGATCCCTTTTAGTTATTGATGTCATGAAATTACATTTTGTGTGTGTTGTATGTCCAGAAATTTAGGTCAGTAATTGTTATTTATGTGTTAATCTCTTAAATGTAGAAAACAAAAGGTGGAGTTATAAACCCAGTTTACTAGCTTTTATAATTGTCTGTGTATTTAATTTAACAGAGACCTTTATTGGTCAAATGGCTTTGAGTTACTATCTAGTGTCCTTTCATCTCAACCTGAAGGACCCCCATTAGCATTTCTTGCAGGATACATCTAGTAGTAAAGAACTCCTTGGCTTTTATTTATCTGCAAGGTCTTAATTTCTCTCTCATTTTTGAAGGACAGTTTTGCTTGTTACAGGATTCTTGGTTTTTTTCCTTCAACACTTGGGTATATCAACCCACTGCCTCTGGCCTCTGTGGATTCTGATGAGAAATCTGATAATCTTTGGAGATCCATTGTATGTGATGAGTCGCTTCTGTCTTGTTGCTTTCAAGATTTTCTCTTTGCCCTTTGCTTTTGACACTTGGATTATAATGTGCCAAGTGTGAGTCTCAGAGTTTAGCCTGGTTGGAGTTCGAGCTTCTTAGATGTTAATATTTGTGTCTTCCATCAAATTTGGGAAGTTTTCAGGCATTTTTTCTTCAAATAAGCTCTCTTTCCTTTTGTTTCCCTCTTCTTCTTCTAGACTAACACATTGCATATATTGGTTTACTGATGGTATCCCATAGGTTCTTATGTTCTGTTCACTTCTGTTCAATCCTTTGTCTTTCTTTTCTTCAGATTTGATATCTTCAAGTTCACTGATTGTTTCTTCTGACTACTCAAAGCTGTTTTTGTATCCCTCTACTGAGTTCTTTTTTTAAAGATGTATTTATTATTTATTTTGAGAGAGTGAGAATGAGAGAGAGAGAGCACATGAGAGGGGGGAGGGTCAGAGGGAGAAGCAGACTCCCTGCTGAGCAGGGAGCCCAATGCGGGACTCGATCCCGGGACTCCAGGATCATGACCTGCGCCGAAGGCAGTCACTTAACCAACTAAGCCACCCAGGCGCCCCCTCTACTGAGTTCTTTCATTCAGTTATTATACTTTTCAGCTACAAAATTTCTTTTTGATTATTCTTTATGTTTCCTATCTCTATTGGTATTTCTGTTTTGGTCATGCAACATCTTGACTTTGTCCACATTTTCTTTTAGCCCTTTGAGCATCTTTTAGACAAATATTTTAAAGTCTTTGTCTAGGGGCACCTGGGTGGCTCAGTCAGTTAAGCGTCTGCCTTTGGCTCAGGTCATGATCCTGGGTCCTGGGGTCAAACCCCACATTGGGCTCCCTGCTCAGTGGGGAGCCTGCTTCTCCCTCTCCTGCTCCCCTTGCTTGTGCTCTCTCTCTGTCAAATAAATAAAATCTTAAAAAAAAATAAAGTCTTTGTCTAATAAGTACACAATGTGGTCTTTCTCAAGGACAGTTTCTCTTGTTCTTTTTTTTTTTTTTTTTTTTTAGAATGGGTTAACTTTCCTGTTGGTTTGTATGTCCTGTGACTTGTTGTTGTTGAAAACTGGACATTTGGAGGTTGGTGTTTGTTTGTTGAATGGTTGTAGGGTGTCTCTACTGGAGATCAGTCTGGGGTGTAAACTTCAGGTCTTCTCTGTTTTTTTCTGAGACTGTGCCTTTCCCTGGGCATGTATGATGATTTTCTCTATTCCTCCATGTATGTGATTTTGAATATCCTAGTCCTTGAATTTCTGCCTCCAAAAAGGGGAATAAGAGAAATGTGACGGGAGGGTGGTGGAGGGGATAGACATCTGCCCTTTAAATCCCCTGAGTCAGGAGAGGGAGAGGTTTCGCAACAATGACTGCCCACCTGTATGTCACATCTCCACCATCAGAAGCACATATCTGTGCTACTTGGAGAACAGAGTCCTTATTGCCCACCCTGGCTCCAGCAAGCTCCTCCAGGAAAATATGCATGGCTGCCTGCTGAAGCTCAGAGTTAGACAAGTTGGGACATGGATAACTTACACAATGCTAATAGCTGATATTGACCAAAATTAAAGCAATTTAGCATGTTGCAAGCCTTCATTAGACTGTAGAGTTGCAAAATAGTTACATCAGATTGATTCTGTCAGTGCATTTGTGATCCAGGTGAGGAGACAGGCTCTGGGTGCTTACTATCCCACCATCTTCCCTCTAACTCGGCCTGGAGGTACTTTTTGTAGTATCTTTCCTGTGATCCGTTGTGTGCTGAGTTGTTCCAGGCCAGTATTAACCACTGACCCGTCCTGTCTTACCCTTAGGATTTGGATCTTCCAGGTCCCATGCAGTTGCTCAGCTGGGGTTAGGGGAAGAGTCCCCTGTGCTTCCAGTCTCCACAAGATGGGCCCCCAGAGGGCCTGACCCAGGTGAATGATAGCTGGGGGAGAATGCGATATTAGAGCTTTGTTCAAATCATACCAGGAACCTGTCATGTTTGACTTGTGTTTTGGTGCCTTTGCTGGTGGCCAAAATTCACTTCTACCTTCCCTTCTCCATTCTTGACACTTTGCTGACTTGTCATTTTTATTCTTTCTCTAGCCCCAGGCTAATCCCCATCTCTGTGGACCTTTTTTCTCACTCATTCCTCACACTCTTCTCTCCACAGTGATTTTCAACGTTGTATTCTAAAATATGCACATATTTTTTAAGAATTCTTTTTAAGATTTTATTTTTATTTATTTGACAGAGAGAGGCACAGTGAGAGAGGGAACACAAGCAGGGGGAGTGGGAGAGAGAGAAGCAGGCCTCCTGCCGAGCAGGGAGCCCAATGCGGGGCTCGATCCCAGAACCCTGGGATCATGACCTGAGCTGAAGGCAGATGCTTAACGACTGAGCCACCCAGGTGCCCCAATTCTTTTTTTTTTTTTTTTTAAGAGAAGGGTGGGGGGCAGAGGTTGAGGGAGAGAAAGAATCTTAAGCAGGTTCCACACGCAGCACGGAGCCTGCCGTGGGGCTCAATCTCACTACCCTGAGATCACAACCTTAGCTGAAATCAAGAGTCAGATGCTTAACTGACTAAGCCACCCCAGGCACCCCATCTTTTATTTATTCTTAAAACCAGTTATTTTGTTCCAGTCAGATTTTCCTACATGTGGATGTAGACTTCTGCACAGCATCACATATTACCAGCAGATGTAATCCTGCTAAAAGCCATTAACATGAGTTGTAAAACATGTGTTTCACCCTGGCCCAACCCTTTCCTTGTATCCTGTGCCCAGTGAGGCCTTCCCAATTCTTTTTTTTTTTTTTTTTTTTTAGAGAGAGTGATGCAGTTAAGTTACATTATGGTCAGAGAACATACTTTATTATTTCAATCCTTTTAAAAAGCATTGAAGTTTGTTTTATGGCCTACTATATGATCTATTCTGGAGAATGTACTGTGTGCACTTGAGAGAAATGTGTATCATGCTGTTCTTAGGTGGAGTGTCATAGAGATGTATGTTAAGTCTCTTTGGATAAAGTGTTCAAGTCTTCCATTTCCTTGTTGATCTTCTCTGATTTTTTTTTTTTTTAAAGATTTTATTTGAGAGAGAATGAGAGACAGAGAGCACGAGAGGGAAGAGGGTCAGAGGGAGAAGCAGACTCCCTGCTGAGCAGGAAGCCCGATGTGGGACTCAATCCCGGGACTCCAGGATCATGACCTGAGCCGAAGGCAGTCGCCCAACCAACCGAGCCACCCAGGCGCCCGAGGCCTTCCCAATTCTTGACCTTGGGTACCCAGTAGTACAAAGCAGCTGCTTTCAAAACCTAACCCCAACTTCCTTTTCCTGAAAACAGTTCCCATATACTGGTTCTTTAATATGTCAGGTGTACATGTGTGATGGTTTTTGCTCCTTCCCAATAAAGTCAACAGGTATCTCATCATCACTTCTTTGCTTTCAGGTTGTTGGCATGGAGTGGAGGATGAGGATGCGCCTTCTGAAGAGAGCATTTCTATAGGAGTGTCACAGATTGGGACTCTCAAGGCAGGTTCATCTTCCCAGAAGGCCCAGCCCTTTGAACTGCATGGCCCGATCTTGAGAAACATTTTGTACTTGGCTGACCACCAGGAAACATATCTTGGGGAAGAACCATATACATGTAGGAAACAATTCTGTTTAACTGCCAATCTTCAACAGTACCAGGGGCAGCACACTAGAGAGATATCCTTCAGAAGTTATGTGGACAGAGCCTCATTTATAAAGAACTGTACAGTCCACGTGTCAGGGAAGCCCTTTACCTATGAGGAGACACGGAAGGACTTCTTAGCCAGCGTGGGATTTCTCCAACAACACGTCACTCACACTGGGAAGAAGCCGAACAATGAGTGTGAGGCTGTCTTTCACAGTGGAAGAAGTCATCACAACTGTGGAGAATGCAAGAAAGCCTTCAGCTACACAGACACACTTGCTCAGGACCAGAGAGTTGCCACTAGAGAAGGAATTTATGAATGTGGCAAATGTGGAAAAGCCTGTACCCGAAGATGTAACCTCATTCAGCACCAGAAAGTCCACACTGGAGAAAGACCTTACGAATGCAGTGAATGTGGAAAATTCTTCACCTATTACTCCAGTTTCATTATACATCGGAGAGTTCACACTGGAGAAAGGCCCTACGAGTGCAATGAATGTGGGAAATCCTTTAGCCAAAGCTACAGCCTCAATAGCCATAGGAAAGTTCACACTGGAGAGAAGCCTTATGAGTGCAGGGAATGTGGAAAATCTTTCAGTCAAAGGTCCAACCTCATTCAACATCAGAGAGTTCACACTGGAGAAAGGCCTTATGAGTGCAGTGAATGTGGGAAGTCCTTTAGCCAAAACTTCAGTCTCATTTACCACAGGAGAGTTCACACAGGAGAAAGGCCTCATCAGTGCAGTGAATGTGGGAAATCCTTCAGCCGAAGCTCCAGCCTCATTCACCACAGGAGACTTCACACTGGAGAAAGGCCTTATGAGTGCAGTAAATGTGGGAAATCCTTTAAGCAAAGCTCCAGCTTCAGTTCACATCGGAAAGTCCACACAGGAGAAAGGCCTTATGAGTGTGGGGAATGTGGAAAATCCTTTAGCCATAGCTCCAACCTCAAGAACCACTGGAGAGTTCACACTGGAGAAAGGCCTATTGAGTGCAGTGAATGTGGAAAGTCCTTTAGCTGCAAATCTAACCTCGTTAAACACCTGAGAGTTCACACTGGAGAAAGGCCTTATGAGTGTGGGGAATGTGGAAAATCCTTTAGCCAAAGCTCCAGCCTCATTCAACACCAGAGAGTTCACACTGGAAAGAGGCCTACTGAGTGCAGAGAATGTGGGAAATCCTTTAGCTCCAAATCTGACCTCATTCAACACCAGAGACTTCATACTAGAGAAAGGCCTTAGATGTACAGGGCTGTGCAGTTTCCTTTTAGATAATTACACTGGAGGAGAGATGTTGTGAGGAAGCCATCTACCTAAATTTAAGCCCATACATCTTAAAATCCACGGTGGGGAGATCTCCCTTTAGTTGAAGTATGTGTGAATCTATAACTGTCTAGGGATCTTGCCTGATTTATGTCACTGCCAGTTTCTGTGAAAGAGTTTTGTCACCTCTACCACTCAGCAGGTTCACACAGTGTGCATTAGTACATTAGTTACCACCACAATGTGCCCAGGGAAGCTGCCTCTTTCCCTCCTCTTCTGCTGGAGGAAATCATGATTATTCTTAAGCCCTTATAGGGTCTTCATTCTCTTCTCGTGTAGAAGTTAGGGCATGGCCCAGTGGACCCAATCTGTGTTCTGCTGGTAACTTGCCAAGAAGGACCGCATTTTCAAGGATGTGTTAGTTTTGTGTGACACTCCTCTTGGATTTTCCTATCCTCCAAGTCACCAACCTGGGATCTCCCTGCCTCATATTGCTTTGGATTTTACAGTAATAAAGACATTATTGTTGGGGTTCTATTCACTGTGTGAGGTGATTTGAAAATGGCTGTGCTCTGCCAGCATTAAGGAATGAACAGCTTTGTTGGGGTTCCCAATGCTTTGTGTGCCTGAGAGATGACAGTTTGATGAAAGAAAATAGCTCTCTTTCCAGCTTTGGCTTAATATACACTGTTGCCTGAGGTCTCCTAGGAAAGACTGCAGGGCCTTGTCCTAATTTATGAACTGGGTATCGGGATTTTTTTTGTGGGCTCAGAGAACACTCTGAAGAGTCAGGAAGTTGTGACAACCTCCAGTGCTTCTGAGAACTACACGAATTGTTTTTCTCTTTCACAGTGGATGTCATATAATGCTCAGTAGTGTTGAGGGGAATCTCTACCCCACACCCTGCAAAGGAGCCATGTGCCCTGATACCCAGAATTCTCTAGGCTAGTGTCATGGTGAGAACACAGGGCCCTGGGGGAACTATAATCAGTACAATAACACTGCAGTGGAGAAGACTGCAGCAAAGTAGATGGCATGTGCCCCTTTTAGCATTGCATCAACAAATACTCCAATGACTGTGACTGTGCAGAATCAGTGTGCCCAGAAGCTCTCAGGCCCTCCAGGTATGTGCATCTTTTGTGGCTGAGATCTTTGTCAAAGAAAATAAGCTGTTGGTTTTGTGGATTCCCATAGCCTTTCTGGTAGAGTTCACCTAAAGGCCAATTCTACACAGATAGGAAAACAAGCATACAGAGAAAGGAGATCCCTTAGTCCCTCAGTGTGGCTCTGTGACCTAGCCAAAATTCCTGTTCACTGAGTGGAATGGATTTCCTTGCTCAGAAATATTTGCTACCACTAAGGCAAGGCTGCTCCTCCAAGGTCATCAGGAAAGAGACAGAGTCAATATAGGGCTGCCAAACCTGATTTTATGAAAAGAGTGGGAGACCTAGGGTTTTGTATTTTTTGTTTGTTTTTTTTTGGAACTATTTCATAGAACTTTATTCAGGTATAGTTGACATGCAATATACTGCACCTATTTGAGGTGTACAGTTTAAGTTTTGACATACGTATAAACCCACAAAACTTCATCATAATCATGATTATGAACATGTCCATCACCCCTAATTTGCCTCATGTCATTTTATAATCTGTCTTTCCTGTCCCCAGGCAACCTTTGATTTACCTTCATTTATAATAAATTAGTTTGTATTTTCTAGAATTTTATATGATGAGTCATAAAGTGTTTATTCTTTGGTTTCATTCATGATTTATAATTATTTTGAGATTCTTCAATGATGCTTATATAAATATTTCACTCTACTGCTGCATAGTATCTTTTCTATGGATATACCACTTGTTTATCCATTCATCTGTTAGGGGCCTTTGGTACCTCGTTTTGTCGATTGCAAATAAAGCTGCTAGAACATTTGTGTATAATTTGATATGTATATATATAGTTTTCATTTCTCTTGTGTTAGTAATTCAGAGTAAAATGCTTGAGTCATAAGATAGGTGAATGTTTAGCTCATTAAGAAACTGCTCAAACTGATCTAAAATGATTTTTTGCTTTTGCATACTCACCAGGAGTGCATGAGCGTTCCAGTTCTTTAACATCCTTGCCAGTCCATGGCATCAGTCTTTTGGTTCAGTCTTTGGAATTTACCCTTTTAACAAGCAAGCAGTAATTTTAATCGCATTTCCGTAAGGATTTATGATGTTGAACTTTTTTTTCTTGTGTTTGTCATCTGTATATCTTCTTGATAAAATGTCTATTCATATCTTTTGCCTATTTTTTAATGAATTGTGGCTATTTCCTTTTTTATTAACAAAGAAGCAGCTTATTTTTGTTCCTCAGGTGTTTTTGTGCTATGTACAAGGTAAGACTACATACACCACACACTTTTAAGTTTAATCTGCATTATTTACATATTTTCCATTATGTTCTTAAGTCTAGACTTTCTGTAATACATGTAAGTCCTGGTTTGTAGTGTCTTTTAAGTTCTCTGGTGTAAATACTCCCACTATGGCCAATTTCAAGCTGTCAATGTGATGTCACTGAGCTCAGTTGGGAAGAGTTGCCACAGGCACAGCATTCTATCTCCACCCTTCTGATCCAGGAGCTGCAAATAACCTGTAGAACATAGACGATAATAAAACATACTAAAATGATTAAGACATGGCAATTTGAGAAGATTTATTTAAGACTTATAATTAACAACTATAAACTGTACATAGTTAAGATATACATTTTTTATTATGTTAATCACCATACATTACATCATTAGTTTTCGATGTAGCGTTCCATGATTCATTGCTTGCCTATAACACTCAGTGCTCCATGCAGAACGTGCCCTCTTTAATACCCATCACCAGGCTAACCCATCCCCCCACCCCTCTCCCCTCTAGAACCCTCAGTTTGTTTTTCAGAGTCCATAGTTTCTCATGGTTCGTCTCCCCCTCCAATTTCCCCCCCTTCATTCTTCCCCTCCTGCTATCTTCTTTTTTTTTTTTTAACATATAATGTATTATTTGCCTCAGAGGTACAGATCTGTGATTCAACAGTCTTGCACAATTCACAGCGCTCACCATAGCACATACCCTCCCCGATGTCTATCACCCAGCCACCCCATCCCTCCCACCCCCCACCACTCCAGCAACCCTCAGTTTGTTTCCTGAGATTAAGAATTCCTCGTATCTGTGAGGTCATGTGATACATGTCTTTCTCTGATTGGCTTATATACATTTTGATGTTCTGATACATCCTTAACATCCCTGAAACCAAAAATTTCATTGAAAACATAAAAGAAGATCTGTAATACTGATGATCATTCAGTTTAATACTTCAGTTGTTCAAGAAACAAAAACAAAAAGCAGGCAAGATATCTGAAATACAGGAAATTCTTGGGAAAAAGTCAAACTTTGAAGATGGTTTTCTCACAAAGGATCAGCAAGAATGCAAATTAACAGTTGAGATGCAATTTGCCAACATCTTATTCTGGGGTTAAAGTGTGTTTTTATTATGAGCCCTCTGGAAATTTGTATCTTTGTTTTTGTTGACAGAAAAACCATGAATAATCCAACATAATTCTCAGCTTGGGGTTCCATAAAATGATTGGCAGATTTCAGTAAATTTGAAAACATTCAGAGGGAACATTTAAAGTGTTACTATGCTCTCCACATTCTTGATATTATCACCCATATTTAACTGAGGAACAAGTCTTAGCCTCTAATTTCTAAAGTTTCCCAGTGCATATAAATTAAGGTTTATTGAAATCTCACATTTCGGTTACCCACATTTGGTATTTTTTTTTTAAGATTTTATTTATTTATTCATGAAAAACAGAGAGAGGCAGAGGGAGAAGCAGGCTCCCAAGGAGCAGGGAGCCCAATGCAGGACTCGATCCCAGGACCCTGGGATCATGACCTGAGCCGAAGGCAGACGCTTAACCATCTGAGCCACCCAGGCGCCCCTGGTATGTTTTTAATAACAAGAATACAAGTAGCACTCGTGTTTGGAGAAGATGATAGCTGTCTCTTGTCTCCCTGCCTCAGATCTAGGGCTGGATCTCAGAACACATCTCACTAGCTATAATCACAGCTATCTATAGGCATCTGGCAGAGGCTAAATGGATTTGTGTAAATTTAGCCTCATTTATTTAAATGAAAAATTTAAAATTCAAAGATGACATAACAAAAGGAAGTAGTAGGCAAACGTCAGTAGGCAAAACAACAATTGAATCAATTCAATAAAAGAAACTGGAAAAGGGCCAGGAATCACTTTTGAAGGTGTATCAAGAATATATTTAACATACAAATTAAGTAAGGTTCATTGACATGTAGGAAGTAACCAATTTTGTTTACATCTGAGAAACCACAGTAGATATCAAAGAATCCTCAGAGGAATGTCATTTCATGGTAAGTTACTGCTACCTTGGTCCCACCTATTAAAGTCCCTGTACTCACATAATTGAAATGAATGAAGCCATTCAGTCGTCTGCTTGCAAGTATTTTGCTGTTCTATGTGCTCTATTCAGTGCCTATTTCAACAACCTTTCAATCACATTCACTGTCAAAGGTGAATTCAACAGTTTATCACTTTATTCAGTTTCCTGTGGGATACCTCAAGTTCAGCCATCACATACAACCTCTACTGGCAAAACCCTAATTGGTTTTAGCTGTCCCCAGGCACCCATGTATAGCACTACATTGATGACATCCTCCTCCGGGGGAACTTACTAGACATACAGGATATGAAAACAATCGTTGCGCTTACAGAGAGCAGATGGACTCTTGCCCCGCTCCCCATAAAGTTCAAGGTCATGCCACCTCAGTGAGTCTTAGGTTCATCTAGTGTGCCTAAGGGCCACTCTACTCTTAATGTCGTTAAAAGGCAACTTCTAATTTTGTCAGCTTCAGTAGGTCTCAAGCAGGCCAAACTGAGTCTTTCTGGCTTCTGAAAGCAATATATTCTCCATTTACAGATACTACTAAGGTTTATTATGCACTCACCCACAAATCAGCCTACTTTTGGGATCTTTACAACAAAAGGCCCTGGATTCAGTTCAGATGGCCATACAACAGGCCCGTCTCTTAGTTGCCTACTGGCAACTACGTGATGGAAGTTCTGGTGCTCACCTCCTATGTTTCTTAGAGTTTCTGGACCAGTCATGCTGGCATAAGGTACCTATAAGCTTTTCTGGTGCAGAAAGCTGCCTGTTTCAATTCCACATTACATGCCCTTTGAGCAACAACTGCTGGCTGTATGCTGAGCCCTTTTGGAAATGGAGGCTCTCACGGGACCTGACCCTGTGACATTCTATACTCAGTTACCCATTATTTCCTGGGTCATGAAGGCAACATCCCATAAGCTTAGCCTGACCATCAAGGCTTTGATATGGGATGGAGTCAAACCTGGACCCTCTGGTGTATCCCACCTGAAGGAAGAGGGCCTTACCTGTCCTCAGTCTCTGGCCAGATGCCACAGTGCTGAAGGAGGGCACCCTTCTCCTGGACCCTTGATTTCCTGAGGATACCTTTACGATCAACTAAGTGAACAACAAAGGGGATCACATACTTTATTGATAATATTGCCACCAGTACATGTGATGGAATTCTCTCGAGAGCCGCTTGCTTTTCTTCCTCTAAACAGGACATCCCTGAAAATGGACCCAAGATTCAATACAAGTGGCCTAACTCCAGGCAGTCATCTTAGCATTGGGGGATGCCTGGCCAGCAAATGACTCCAGTGACACTTCACAGACTCCTGTGCAATTGCCACTTCTTTGGTGCAACCAATGGCAATAATTTCTCATTCGAGACTTCCCCTTCTGAGGTGAAGAACTTTACCCCAAAGATGCTAATTAACGTCACCTATGTCTGCCCATGCCAAATTTCATGCTATTAGGGCCTTGTTTAATTCCCAAGCTGATAGATTGGGACAACTTTCAAAACCTTAGGTGGAAACTATGTCAGATGACCCTCCAGATCCCATTTGTCTTTCTTTGGCACAATGGACCCACGAAATGTCAGTCACAGAGGAACCTCAGCCCTTGAAGCTTGGGCTAAATTCAAAGAGCTTCCCCCACTCTCCTGTCATGGCCAACATGGTGACAAGTCAATGCATTCTATGTGGGAACATTGTCATTGGCAATACAATGGAGGGGTGCCATCCCAGAGGGATCTCACTCCTGTAGTCACCAGCAAATCAATTTTATCAGGCATCTGCCTGCCTCTGCCAACGCCACTTATTATGACTTAACAGTAGTGAATACCTACCCATATATCTTATTTTCCACCCCACTAAACATGCCACTGATGCAGCTACTATACAAAGCCTTACAAAAACACTCCATTCCCTTTAGATTTCAGACATTATCAACATTGAATGAAGCTCTCACTTTAGACCAAGGTGTTCAACAGATATTTCACCTTGCCTATCAGTCCCAGGCTGCTGGTCATATAGAATGCTTCAACACCTTACTTAAATCTTTTGGAAATTACAAACAACAAATGATCTTATAAATGGGTCTCCCTCCTACCACTGGACCTCATTATACTAAATTCCCAGCCCTTGGGTTCCTCTACTCAATATCAGAATGCACTGAAATCAGTTGCCTTTGCTTACCTTCTGCAGTGACACTTCACATATCAGCATCTACAAAGATCATATTGATTAGGCATTCCTCCTTGTTCCTCTTCTCTTTTATGTCTTTTTTTAAAAGATTTTATTTTTTTTATTAACATATAATGTTTTATTTGTTTCAGGGGTACAGGTCTGTGATTATCTGTCTTCTGTCTTTTTTGGTCTTGCCCCAGTCCTGAGTGGGATGGAGGCCAGGTCAAGGCTTGAGGTACTGTGAGATATGATCATCTCACTATCAAATGTCCCTTTGGCTATCTGCCAGAGTTATTTGGCAGCCTAATAAATGTTGATTTGCTTAGCCTACACCACAAGCTTTGCCAAATATTCCTGGCTATAAAAGATACTTAATTTTTTAAAAGATTTTTATTTATTTAATAGAGAGAGAGAGAGACAGAGAGAGAGGGAACACAAGCAGGGGGAGTGGGAGAGGGAGAAGCAGGCTTCCCGCCGAGCAGGGAGCCCGATGCGGGGCTCAATCCCAGGACCCTGGGATCATGACCTGAGCCGGAGGCAGTCGCTTAACCAACTGAGCCACCCAGGTGCCCCAAAGATACTTAATTTTTAATGCCTGTAATAATCTCACTTAGGAAGTAGAGATCATGTGTCCAGAACTCACACCCACAGCAGTGTGAATAGCAGAGAGGTCAAGAAAGACTAAAACAGGACTTATCTAGTAAGATATTCTACTGAGGAATGCAGTTTCCCTCCCACTACATAGACTGAAATGGGAACATCACCCAGTCCGCAATAAGCCCATGTGATCAGTGGGCCCCCATAGCACTCACACAAAACATATACTATTGCCCAGCCTTCTGGCTTCTCATAGCTTGGCTATTCCTACTTTGGGTAGGTAATAGCATGGCCCTGGAAGACTGCAGGGCATGAGCAGACCCCACCTGGCAATGCAACAGCCATCTGGCTATATTTTGGCACACTGACACCCATGCCCTCTTAAACACCACCACCACAGCCAACCACTAGTTAGCACCATAATTTTGTTCTCATCTCACTGGCAAAATTTTGTACAATTGGACATGCCATAAGTTTCCCTTTCAACTGCCTGGCCATGTTGAAGCCCACTCAGATGATCTTAAACTTTGGCCATAGCACTACGCACACCCTATTGATCTATTTGGCTGGACACATTTCCATCTCTAAACCTTGATTGTTCTCCTGGCCTTTCCTTTAAGAAACAACTCCCAGCTACTCAGGATGGTCATGACCAAAATTCTTACTGACAACATAGAAATTCTTGGTTGCTCATGTCAAATGCTAAGACCAAGATTTTAGCCCCCAAGGACTATTTTTATAAATACCCCTCATTTCTGCAAGCGTATATTGCTCCACTTCAGACTTCTCTTAATTTGATTTGCACCATCTCCATTTGGGGGCAAAATATAACCTTTTGAACTCCTGCCAAATAATGTTCTGTATCTTGATTGTGGAGGTCGTTAATGAATCTACACATATGATAAAATTGCACAGAACTCCACACACACACAAGTACATGTAAAATGGTAACTTTGAAAAAGGTCTGAAGATTGAACCAATGTTAAATTCCTGGTTTTGATAGTAAGATAATGTCAGATGTTACCATAGGGGAAACTAAGTAAAAGGTATTCTGCACTATATTTGCAACATCTTGTGAATCCATAATTATTTCAAAACAAGACATTTTTAAAAAATCATGTGTCTGTCTTGCTAAATCCTTCCCACAACTTCCCAGAACAGTAGAATAAAATCCAAATTTCTCATCATAGCCTATGAAACCATGTTCATCAGCCCCTTTCCCCTCATCCCTCCAACCATCACTCTCATCTTCCAGCCCTACTGGCCTTCACTTGATCACAAACAAGCCAAGGTCTCACTAGCTTTGGAGTCTTGGTACATGCTTTTCTCTTTGCCGAGACTCTTTCTTCACCTTTGCACCAGGATCAGGTCTTCACTGGGCTGTATAGTATCTGTTATTTAATGTCTGCTTCACTTTCTGTGCTATACAGTTTTATGTCCGTTTTTCCACTTTTATAGACATGAATCCTGAAGCCTGGGGAGAATAGACATGACCAAGGTCAGCCAGTTGGTAAGCTGAGCTGGGCATAGCTCAGATGATTTAGAATCCCAGTCTGTCCCCAGACTCAAGCACTTAGCTACTAGCCCCCCTACCCCCTTCACACATGAATTGGAAGAAGAGAAGAAGATAAAGAGCCAAGAAATCCAGTTCTAAGCTTCATCTTTAGTTTTGTTATGAAGACAATAAAATCTTGAGGTTATGTTTACTTCAAAAACTAATGAAATAAAACATATATGGAAATGCAAAAGACCTATAAGAGTCAAAATATTTTCTTTAAAATATAACAAATTTGGACCTTTAAAGATCTGAATTCAAAACTTATTAAAGCTATAACAATGAGTGTGACATTATTCTGGAAAAAAGTGTATGTCCTCATTCACTAAAAAAACAAAACAAAAAAACCCCAACTCTTACCTCAAAACATTCACAAATTAACCCCAAATGGAACATAGGCCTTAATAAAAGAAACAAAAATATATACCATCTCAAAGATAACATAGGAGGAATGCTTTTCATCCTTGCTTTAGGCCAAGATTTTTTACATAGGAAAAAACAAACACAAACCATAAAAGAAAAATATAAACTAGGCAGCAGCTCTTTCTGCCCATGGGTCTTGTCCCCATCCTTTAATAAACCACCATTTTGCACCAAAAAAAAAGAAAAAAAGAAAAAATATATAAACTAGACTTTAATAAAATTAAACATTTCTTGCAGTTCAAAAGATACTGTCAAGAAAAAGAAAACTATCTACAGCCTACAAAAAAATATTTGCAAAACCTGTATCTGACAATTGTTAGGTATCCAGAACATGTAATAAGATAAACAACACTATTAAAAATTAGGCAAAATATTTTAACATATATTTCACTGAAGATGATACATGAATGGTAAATAAGCAGATGAAAATAAGTTCAGCATTATTAATATTTAAGGAAATACAAATGAAAACCACTACACATACTCATTTCAATGGGAAACAAAGACTGACAAAACATTGAACGTTGAAGGTATTAAAAAAAACAGAACTCGGGGCACCTGGGTGGCTCACTTGTTAAGAGTCTGCCTTCGGCTCGGGTCATGATCCCAGGATCCTGGGATTGAGGCCTGTGTCAGGCTCCCTGCTCAGAGGGAAGCCTGCTTCTCCTCCTCACACTCCCCCTGCTTATGTTCCCTCTCTCGCTGTGTCTCTGTCAAATAAATAAATAAATAAGTACATAAAATAAAAAAAAAAAAAAGAAAACCCAGAACTCTCAAACTTTGCTGATGGGAATGCAAAATAATAACAATACATTTGGAAAACACTGGCAGTTAACAAAGTTAATCATCCACTTATTATTTGATGCAAACTTCTTCATAACCACAGGAGAAATGAAAACCTGTATTTGCACATTCCCAGCAAATTTATTCTCAAAGCCAGGCATTAGATAACAAAAACAAACATCCATCCACAGATGAATGGTAAGAAATTATGTTATATTTATAAAAGGAATACTCCTCATCAATATAAAGGAATGAACTACTGATACAGTGAAAAACCCATCAATATCAAAAGCATTATAATTAGTATGGATGTGTGCATCATCTTTATCAACAACTGTCTTAGAGAGACCAAAAGCCCTCCTACTGAGAGGAGATGTTAACAACTAACAAGAAAACCACAAGAAGCCTGGGATATGGCCCTGGGTGCCCAGTTTTGATGGGCCAGCCTGAGGTGAAGGAATCAAAAATTTGTTCCTCTCCTCTGAGCTGTACTAAATGGAGAAAGATTGAGGACCAGTGGGAGTTGGGAGAGAGCTTTTCAATTCACACCATGGTCTCCTCCACCAAAGTATAAATCTCCCTTTCCCGCCTGTCCTGTCCCAGACCCTGCTCCATCTGTTTCACTTTAAATGAGCTGCACCATTTCTCAGTGAGGAAATTCTGGCCTTTCTTTGCCCTTCCTACCAGCTTCTATATATACGCCCTCTGGTCACATTGTCATGGTGCCTACAACAACGGTCACCTGTGCATCCTCCTTGTCCCCTGAGTGACCCATAGTGTGTGTCTTTCTGCCTCATCCCTGAATTTCTTCTGCCACCTCCTCCTACATGCCTCAGAGTCCAGCAACTTCAGGATCTTGTGTCCATGCCCAACTTAAGCCATTGTATCTCCTACCCACGTGTCTTCTACTGGATCATCACATACTTTCCCCCTCATTTGGGGAATACTTACATCCAGATTTTGGTAACTCTACTTTCATTTCTTTATATATTCCACAATGATGCTTAGGAGCATTCTGTGTTAGCCACTGTTTCAGAAGCATAAAGCAGAATATCCCTTCCCACAAGTTGGATCACGACCTTAGCTCTTTTATGCTTTCTACGTCATTCTTGTGTCCTTTGCCTTTCAGATGTTATCTTCATTCTGATCATCTGACTCACTAATTCTTTAAATATCTCATTCTATTTATTCTGCCCAGTCCTATCTTTATAAATGTTTTCCATGACCAATATTTTCTTAATTTTTTAGCATATCTTCTTCTTCCTATAGCTTTTGTCTTTCTTCAGCTCCTTGATTATTTTTTTAAAGATTTTTATTAATTTATTTTAGAGAGAGAGAGAGAGTGAGCAAGAGGGAAAGGAGCAGAGGGAGAGAGAGAATCGCGAAGCAGACTCCCTGCTTTGTGCAGAGCCCGACGCAGGGCTCCATCTCACAGCCCTGAGATCATGACCCAAGCAGAAACCAAGAGTTGTTAACCAACTAAGCCACCCAGGCCGCCCTCCTTGATTATTTTATCTGCTTATTTGAATTTCTTTGTACTCTCTTCCATCACTGTTTTCCAGACGTCTGTTTACTGTGATTTTTTGTGATTTTTGTGATTTTTCCATATCTAATTACTTTCCCTGGATGTATGAGTTGTATCTCATATACACATGTCTCTCACATGTATGGAGGAAAGGCCAAAGTCAGGCCATGTGCTCTGGCGGATGCAATGAGTATGAAACAAGGGGAGGGGGTTAGAGAAAAGAGCCCTGCTCCCGCTATACTAAGCAACCAGGTCATCGGTTTTCAGCTTAACTTGGCCAGGGTGCAGGCATCACCTGAACTGTCATCCAAAAGGTCTGTTGGATGAGAGAGGATGGCACAACAGCCCAGGGACAGCTGATCAGCCTGACTGCTCCTCCAATCCTCTTGCCCTGATATTGCTGCCTATTCCAGCACCATAGATAGGGGAGGTACATGAAGGTATTGGCTGCCCTAAGGCCCTGTAGATGATAAATGAAATAGCTTTCTTTAGCTTGTCCTCAGCTCTGGGCTTTCATCCAAACAAGTCTGAGATGGCCTAGATTTCCCCATATTTTGGAACAGGACTCTGGAAGTTGCTCTTACCTGTGCTTCCCACTAACTTCTAATTTCTCTTCCTTGATTTTGAGTTGTAGGCAGCAGCCCTTGAGAGAGCGCCACCTCCGCTGGATCCTGAAGCCATCTTTACGTTTCTGCTCTATCCATCCTTCTGTGGTTCATCTGATGCTGCCCTCCCTGCAGCTGCCATGTCTGTTTAGGCCATAATCTCTCACATCTGGAATATTTATTTCAAATGGACACATAATTAATGAGAACTTCCAAGTGCCCAGCTCTATATAAACCACTCTAGATACAGTATAGAAAAAAAATTTCTGTCTGTGAGTTGGTTAAATTCTATGGGGAGGGACAGATAATACAAGACAAGTAAGAAAAATATAGTTTATCTGATGAAGATCATTGCTATAGAGAAAAATAAAGCAAAGAGGGTGACTAAAGACTGCCTGGTAGGAGTGGGGCACTGAGATGTGAAGAAACACGTCCAGTGCAGCCCCGGAGAGAAGTTGAGGAGAGCTGTGGGTCCCTTTCCCAGGAGCAAAGGGAAGGGGGAATAAAGACCCAAGGTGGGAATGAGGCTGCTGGTGGGAACTGTGGGAGCCTGTGAGGCTGTGATCTGAAGCCAGATCAACAGGGTCTCCAGGCCACTGTCAGGAAGCTGGTTTCACACTGTGTCTGTGACACTTAGAGTGTGGTCCAAGGGCACTGCTGTTCTCCACACTTGCTCCTGTCTTTGGCAAGGAAAGTACCTAAGCAGAAAGTAAGTGTATAAACTCAGGACAAGTTACAGACATTTTATGTCTGTTGAATCTGATGACATAAAAGCCCTTGCACTTGGAATGCCTTTGTTTTCTTGTTGGCTTTGCATTTCTGTTAATTCATTTCTGTTGCATTTTGTGAAACTGTGAGTCTGTGACATTTTGGGGAGTGGGGAGGTCCTTCACCAAGGGTGGTTTGCACTCTGGCAGAGTGACTCTGGAAGCCATCCGGGAGCTTCTGCAGAGGAAGGACATGGTCAGACGGTTATACACGGTCCTTGTGAAAGCTGCTTTGAGGATAGAAAACTGGCAGGAGGAGAGGAGGCCAGACAGGAGCTGACCCGACCAATGAGGCATGATGGGGGCTACACAGTAGAAGGTGAAAGTGGTTTGACTCTGGATATGACTTGAAAGTAAAGGACAGACAAACATGGTGTTTGGTCCCTTCGCTCAAAAAAAAGCCATTCCTTCTCCTTCCCCAACTTTCCCTCATCTTGTACTGGGTGGTCATTCCCACTACAAAGAGTCAGGAAACAGAAATGCTAAGTTTCCAAAATCTATTCCTGCCACTTTTCCCCAGTGAGTACAGGGTGCCCCTCCCAGCTACATTTCAAACCAGGGATCTCTCACCATTGTAACTCCTCCATCTCTGACAGATGAGTCTCAGACATCATGCACTTTCTCAACATAAAATAAGAACCCATCTCTCCTTTCCCATTCAAATGATCTTAGTCTCAGCCCCTCTTTTTTTCTGGACTAGGAACCCCTCCTGGAGGTCCAGGTCCCCTCCTCTGGTGGGTCAAATCACCCTCTGATTCACCAGCCTGGGACTTACACAGGAAGAGAAAACAGTAGCCTTGTTCTCTGCCAAACTTGCAATCCACAAATCTCAGAAAATTAGAAAGTATTAGAAAGTTTGTGTGAGACTCACTTAAGACAAAACTTGGCCACAATTTATGTGAAACTAATGTTAATCTTTGTATTCCCACTCAGTGTGAGTGTTGTTACATGTCACTGCAGAAATAGTGTGTTCCAGGGCTCCTGGGTGGCTCAGTCAGTTAAGCGTCTGCCTTCAGATCAGGTCATGATCCCAGGGTCCTGGGATTGAGCCCCGCATCAGGCTCCCTGCTCTGTGGGGAGTCTGCTTCTCCCTCTGCTTCTCCCCCTGGCTTGTGCTCTCTCTCTCTCTCCCTCAAATAAATTTTAAAAAGGTCTTTAAAAAAATTTATTTTTTATTTTTTTAAAGATTTTATTTATTTATTTGACAGAGAGAGACACAGCAAGAGAGGAGGCACAAGCAGGAGGAATGGGAGAAGGAGAAGCAGACCTCCTGCTGAGCAAGGAGCCCGATGCAGGGCTTGATCCCAGGACCCTGGGATCATGACCTGAGCCGAAGGCAGATGCTTAACGACTGAGCCACCCAGGCGCCCCTAAAAATTTTTTTAAAAAGAAATATTAGTGTATTTAGAGAAGATAGTCCATATGGCAGAGGAGTAGGAGACCTTAATTTTGTCTGGTCCCAGGAATTCAGCTAGATAGCTATCAAATCATTCTGAACACTTGGCAACTCAACCAGAGATCTAAGAAAAGAATACCTGCAACACACAAGTAGAAAAGCGACCCCTTTCTGCAAGGTAGGAAGTGCAGAGAAGTGAATCCAAGTTGACATATGGGAAGATAAACTGCCAGGGGGAGGGAGATTCCATAAGCTGGCAGTTCTCAGATGTGCTGACCAAGTGGAGAAAATGGTTTGACCAAATGGCTACAGACCAAGGGAAAGCTGGTCTGGCTGCCACGGATACAAAGTTGGAGGTGGCTGTGCTACAGGAAAGTGTGGCAAAGATGGGCATCACATCCAGGATGGAGTTTGAGAACTGGTTCACTGAAGAGACCCTGGGTGTTTCTGGCACCCTGTACCTGCTGGACTGGAGAAGCTGCATCAACAGCAGGACCAAGCTCTCCAAGCACCTGGTGGACCCTAACATGCAGACAGGACAGCTGGAGCCTCTGCTGTCACAGTTCACCGAGGAGAAAGAGCTGCAGATGACGAGGGTGCTGCAAAGGATGGACATCCTGATGCCACTGAGATGGGCATGCGGCTGACTGTGGACATGGAGCAGCCTACTTCCAACTGGCAATCAGCCGCCTGACACTGGAAATGCAGCGCAAGTTCAATGTGGAGAAGCCACTCATCTTCAACACTTACCAGTACTACCTCAAGGATGCCTATGACAACGTCACCCTGTACATGGAGCTGGCTCACCATGAGGGCTGGTGCTTTGTGGCCAAGCTGGTGTGGGGTGCATATATGGCCCAGGAACATACCTGCACCACAGAGATCAGCTATGAGGACCCCATTAACCCTATGTACCAGGCCACCAAGGCCATGTACCACAGGTGCCTCAACTATGTCCTGGAGGAGCTGAAGCATAACACCAAGGCCAACGTGATGGTGGCCTCACACAATGAGACACAGTTCACTCCATGCTGTGCAGGATGGAGGAGCTGGACCTGTACCCTGACAATTGCCAGGTGTACTTTGGACAGCTACTGGGATGTGTGGCCAGATCAGCTTCCCAGTGGGTCAGGCGGGCTCTCCTGTGTACAGGTATGTGCCCTATGGCCCTGTGATGGAGATGCTGCCATAACTGTTCCACCGTGCCCAGGAAGACAGTGGTGTCACGAAGGGTACCTGGTGGGAGCAGCCGCTGCTATGGCAGGAGCTCCAGCAGAGGTTCCGCACAGGCAGCCTAATGGTTCCACCATCCAGCCTAATGTTTGTAGGCTACCATCATCACCCACCTTCAGACTCAGCCTCTGGCCCTTACCTGGGCTGAGGGTTCCCAGGGCCCTCAGGCTAGGGTGGGACTCTGGGTGGCCCCCAGGCCAATGCCACAGCTATAGCCCAACCCCAACCTCATATGGATTCACCTTTTTATGCCCAAAACTGTGAGACCTGCTGGAAGTGGGGCCTTAGTGCCCCTCTGGCCCCTGCTCAGGATGTGGGCACTCGGGCTGTGTCTGATGCCTGCCAGAGCCACTGGGAACTGTCAGGAACTGCCTTTCAACAAGTGGGCATGACCCTCACCTCTGTCTGCCCTCATGACCTTGGACCTGAAGGACCACCTTCTGCCAGGGTTCATCCAACCCACACCCCTTGAACCCCACAGGTGGGCAGTCACCAAACTGGGGCAAGCTGGCCTGGTCAATAAACCACTTCTTCTGCAGCCTTCAAAAATAAAAAAGAAGTGAGAGTGATCACATCGGAGAAGTGATATAGCAGCGGAGTGCAAAATCAGAACTTTTAGAAGTCTGGTCCAGTGAGGGATGTCCCTGCCTGAAAGGCACTCAGATGGTGAAGCAGGGTAGAATCCTAGGTGGGACAGTGTGGTCTCAGGATCCCAGGGTCACAGAAAGAACGGGGGTGACTGAGTGTGGCAGAGATCCCAGACATTGGAGTGGGGAGGCTGGCTACAATCAGCGAGCCCAGGAGTGGGCTTTCAGCTCAGTGTTGCCATAAACCATGAACCAGGGCTCAGACAGGTAACCGCTCTCTGAGCAGGGGCCCAGCAAGCAGCAGAGCCACAGCAAGACCCCCCCTCCCTCCCCCAGGAGAAGCGGTTCAGGAGTGCGCCGCTGGAGTTTGCAGGGTTTGGAGACTTGAAGCAGGGTCTTGTGACTGAAATTGAAATGCTGCATCACAGGCTGGGTGAGCACAGAGTGTGGATAGAGACAGGAGTGATTGACGGCTTTTCCCTGAGGGTGCACTGAGGAGTGGGGCACCGAGTTTTGGCCCCAAGCTTTTGGCTCCAGGGCTGCAGATTGGGAGGCTGCTAATTTCATTCTCATCCTCTAAAGCAGCTTGGAAAGTCTTCAGGGAACAAAAGCCACATAGAACAATCGGGATGAGCTTACTTAGCCTGGCCCCCTGGCAAGGGCGGTGCAATTCTGCTGGAGGCAAAGACACCTGAGACTCAGCACAACAGGCCCCTCCCCCAGAAGATCAGCAAGAACATCTGGCTAAGACAAAGTTTACTGATCACACAGAACTACAAAACGAGCATTAGGGGAAAATAGTATATAGAATTCATGGTTTTTTCCCCCACATTTCTCTAGTCTTCCAATTTTAATTTTTTTTCTCTTCCCCTTTTCAACCAATTTCTTATTTTATCAACTCTTTAAAAAATTTTTAAATTTATTTTTATTTTTTAAAGATTTTTGTTTATTTACTTGACAGAGAGAGACACTGTGAGAGAGGGGACACAAGCAGGGGGAGTGGGAGAGGGAGAAGCAGGCTTCCCTCCAAGCAGGGAGCCCGATGCGGGGCTCGATCCCAGGACCCTGGGCTCATGACCTGAGCCGAAGGCAGATGCTTAACCAACTGAGTCACACAGGTACCCCTTAACATTTTTTTAAATTTTCATTTTTACAGTTACATTCTATCCTTTCATTGTATTTAATATTATTTGTGTGTATATATATATATATACACACACACACACACATATATATATATATACACAAGTTTTTCTTTACAATTTTGGGTTGTAGTTTCTTCTAACAAACAGACCAAAATACACCCAGAATCTAATGTATTGCTCTGTTCTGTTCACCTCTTTATATTCCTTCTTTTCTTTGTCTTTTAATTTTCATTTTTATAGTTACATTTTATCCTTTCATTATATTTAATTTTAGTTTTGTACATATATAAGTTTTTCTTTCTTTAGAATTTTGGGATCTAGTTTTCTAACAAACAGACCAAAATACACACAGAATCCACTGTATTGTTCTGTTCACCTGTGTGATTATATTCTCTCTCTCTTTTTTTTTAATTGTTTTTTCCAGTTTCAGGTCTCTTCTGATTTGCTTAGTGTATATTTCTCTGGGTCATAGTTGCCATTTTTGCATTTTGTTCTCTCATTTATCTATTCTTCTCTGGACAGAATGACAAGACAGAAAGACTCACCACAAAAAAGAGAACAAGAGGCAGTACTGTCAAGGACCTAATCAGTATGGATATAAGTAAGATGTTGGAACTAGAGTTCAAAATAACGATTATAAAGATACTAGCTGGGCTTGAGAAAAAGCATAGAAGACACTAGAGAATCCCTTTCTGGAGAAATTAAAGAACTAAAATCTAATCAAGTTGAAATAAAAAAGGCTATTAATGAGATGCAATAAAAAATGGAAGCTCTAACTGCTAGAATAAATGAGGCAGAAGAGAGAATTAATGATATAGAAGACAAAATGATGGAGAATAAAGAAGCTGAGAGAAAAAAGACAAACAACTACTGGGATCACAAGGGGAGAATTTGACAGATAAGTGATACCATAGAGTGAAACAATATTAGAATAATTGGGACCCCAGAAGAAGAGGAAAGAGAGGGAGGGAGTAGAAGGTATACTGGAGCAAATTACAGTGGAGAACTTCCCTATTCTGGGGAAAAAAACAGGCATTCAAGTCCAGGAGGCACAGAGAACCCCCACAAAATCAATAAAAATAGGTCAACACCTTGACATATAATAGTGAAACTTGCAAATCTCAGAGACAAAGAGAAAATCTTCAAAGAAGCCTGGGACAAGAGGTCTGTAACCTACAAGAGTAGAAACATTAGACTGGCAGCAGACCACAGAGCCTGGCAGGCCAGAAAGGACTGGCATAATATATTCAGGGTGCTAAATGAGAAAAGTATGCAGCCAAGAATACCGTATCCAGCTAGACTGTCATTCAAAATAGAAGGAGAGATAAAAAGCTTCCAGGACAAACAAACTAAAAGAATTTGTGATCACCAAACCAGCTCTGCAAGAAATACTAAAGAGAATCCTTTAAGCAAAGAGAGAGCCCCAAAGTAACATAGATCAGAAAGGAACAGAGACAATATACAGTAACAGTGACTTTACAGGTAATACAATGGCACTAAATTCATATCTTTCAATAGTTAGTCTGAATGTAAATGGGCTAAATGCCCCAAACAAAAGACACAGGGTATCAGATTGGATAGACCAATCTATTTGCTGTCTGCAAGAAACTCATTTTAGACCCAAAGACACCTGCAGATTGAAAGTGAGGGGGTGGAAAACCATTTATCATGCTAATGACATCAAAAGAAAGCTGGGGTGGCAATCCTTATATCAGACAAATTAGATTTTAAACCAAAAACTATAATAAGAAATGAAGAAAGACACTATATCATACTTAGAGGGTCTATCCAACAAGAAGATCTAACAATTTTAAATACCTATGCCCCTAACATGGGAGCAGCCAATTATATGCCAATTAATAACAAAATTTAAAAAACACATTGATAATAACACAGTAATAGTAGAGGACTTTAACACCTCACTCACTGCAATGGACAGGTCATCTAAGCAGAAGATCAATAAGGAAACAAGGTCTTTGAATGACACACTGGGACAGATGGACTTCACAGGTACATTCAGAGCATTCTATCCTAAAGCAACAGAATACACATTCTTCTCTAGTGCACATGGAACATTCTCCAGAATAGATCACATACTGGGTCACAAATCAGGTCTCCACTGGTACCAAAAGATTGGGATCACTCCCTGCATAGTTTTAGACCACAATACTTTGAAACTTGAACTCAACCAGAAGAGGAAATTTGGAAAGAACTCAAATACATGGAGGCTAAAGAGCATCCTACTAAAGAATGAATGGGTCAACCAGGAAATTATAGAAGAATTTAAAAAATTCATGGAAACAAATGAAAATGAAAACACAACTGTTCAAAACCTTTGGGATGCAGCAAAGGCAGTTCTAAGAGAGAAGTATATAACTATACAAGCCTTTCTCAAGAAACAAGAAAGGTCTCAAAAATACAACCTAATCTTATACCTAAAGGAGCTGGAGAAAGAACAGCAAATAAAGCCTAAAACCAGCAGAAGAAGAGAATTAATAAAGACTAGAGCAGAAATCAATGAAATACAACCAAAAGAACAGTAGAGCAGATCAATGAAAGTAGGAGCTGGTTCTTTGAAAGAATAAGATTGACCCCTGGCCAGACTTATAAAAAAGAAAAGAGAAAGGACTCAAATAAATAAAATCATGAATGAAAGAGGAGAGATCACAACCAACACCAAAGAAATACAAACAATTATAAAAAACATATTATGAGCAACTGTATGCCAACAAATTAAGCAATCTGGAAGGAATGATGGATTCCTAGAGATGTATAAACTACCAAAACTCAAACAGGAAGAAATAGAAACCTTAACAGACCCATAACAAGAAAGGAAATTGAAGCAGTATAATAAAAAATCTCCCAAAAAACAAGAATCCAGGGCTGGATGGCTTCCCAGGGGAATTCTACCAAACATTTAAAGAAAAATTAATACCTATTCTTGTGAAGCTGTTTAACAAACAAACAAAAAACAGAAATGGAAGGAAAACTTCCAAACTCTTTCTATGAGGCCAGTGTTACCTTGATCCCTAAAGCAGACAAAGACTCCACCAAAAAGGAGAATTACAGACCAATATCCCTGATGAACATGGATGCAAAAATTCTCACCAAAATACTAGCCAATAGGATCCAACAGTACATTAAAAGGGTTATTCACCACGACCAAGTGGGATTTATTCCTGGGCTACAAGGGTGGTTCAACATCTGCAAATCAATCCGTGTGATACACTACATTAATAAAAGAAAGGACGAGAACCATATGATCCTCTCAATAGATGCAGAAAAAGCATTTGACAAAGTACAGCAAGCACCCTTTCTTGATTAAAACTCTTCACAGTGCAGGGCACCTGGGTGGCTCAGTCGTTAAGCGTCTGCCTTCGGCTCAGGTCATGATCCCAGGGTCCTGGGATCGAGTCCCACATCGGGCTCCCTGCTCTGCAGGAAGCCTGCTTCTCCCTCTCCCATTACCCCTGCTTGTGTTCCTGCTCTCACTTTGCCTCTCTCTGTCAAATAAATAAATAAAATCTTTAAAAAAAAAAACTCTTCACAGTGTAGGGATAGAGGGAACATACCTCAATATCATTAAAGCCATATGCGAAAAGCCCGCAGCGAATATCATTCTCAATGGGGAAAAGCTCTCAGTTTTTCCTGAGGTTCCTAAGGTCAGGAACACGGCAGGGATGTCCACTCTCACCACTGCTGTTCAACATAGTACTAGAAGTCCTAGCCTCAGCAATCAGACAACAAAATGAAATAAAAGGCATCCAAATAGGCAAAGAAGAAGTCAAACTCTCACTCTGCAGATGACATGATACTCTATGTGGAAAACCCAAGACTCCAGCCCCAAATTTGCTAGAACTCATACAGGAATCCAGCAAAGTGGCAGGCTATAAAATCAATGCACAGAAATCAGTTGTATTTCTATACACTAACAATGAGACAGAAGAAAGAGAAATTAAGGAGTCAATCCCATTTACAATTGCACCCAAAACCATAAGATACCTAGGAATGAATCTAACCAAAGAAGCAAAGGATCTATACTCAGAAAACTATAGAACACTCATGAAAGAAACCGAGGAAGACACAAAGAAATGGAAAAACGTTCCATGCTCCTGCATCGGAAGAACAAATATTGCTAAAATGTCTAGGCTACCTAGAGCAATCTATACATTCAGTGCAATCCTATCAAAATACCATCAACTTTCCCCACAGAGATGGAACAAATCATCCTAAAATTCGTATGGAACCAGAAAAGATCACAGATAGCCAAAGGAATGTTGAAAAAGAAAAGCAAAGCGGGTGGCATCACAATTCTGGACTTCAAGCTCTATTACAAAGCTGTCATCATTAAGACAGTATGGTACTGGCACAAAAACAGATCAATGGAACAGAATAGAGAACCCAGAAATGGACCCTCAACTCTAGGGTCAACTACTCTTTGACAAAGCAGGGAAGAACATCCAATGGAAAAAAGATAGTCTCGGGCGCCTGGGTGGCTCAGATGGTTAAGTGTCTGCCTTTGGCTCGGGTCATGATCCCAGGACCCTGGGATCAAGTCCCGAATCAGGCTCCCTGCTCAGTGCAGAGCCTGCTTCTCCCTCTCCCTCTGCCATTCCCTCTGCTTGTGCTCTTCTGTCTATCCCTCTGTCAAATAAATAAATAAAAATCTTTTTAAGGAAAAAAGTCTCTTCAACAAATGGTATTGGGAAAACTGGACAGCCACATGCAGAAGAATGAAACTGGACCACTTCCTCACACCATACCCACAAAATAGACTCAAAATGGATGAAAGACCTAAATGTAAGACAGGAATCCATCAAAATCCTAGAGGATTTTGGCAGGCACCTCTGTGACCTCGGCCGCAGCAACTTCTTGCTAGACATGTCTCCAAAGGCAAGGGAAACAAAGGCAAAAATGAACTATTGGGACTTTGTCACGATAAAAAGCTTTTGCACGGCAAAGGAAATAGTTGACAAAACCAAAAGACAACTGACAAAATGGGAGAAGATATTTGCAAATATCTTATCAGATGAAGGGCTAGTATCCAAAATCTATCTATCTGCTAGTAACTTCCTTGTCCCACACCTTCTGCCTATAAAAGTTTTCCATTTTGTACAGCTCTTTGGAGCTCTTTTCTACTTACTTGATGGGATGCTGTCTGATTCATGAATTGTTGAATAAAGCCAGTAAGATCTTTAAAACTTACTCAGTTGAATTTTGTTATTTAACAGATCAAAAACCTTAAATGTGTACACAAATGAATTTGTTTGATATTTTATAAACCCATTTAGGATTGAAATGAGACATTTAAGAAATCATGAGTGGAATGAAATATATAATAGACTGGAACAGTGAAGCAAAATAAAAGGGGAAAGGGAAAGTATAGGACTAAGTTAGAAATGAAATCATAGAATGAAAGAATGAACTGAGAAAGACAGAGAAATCAGTAGATATGGTGTGGAAATTAATAGTTTATTTGATTCATTCCTTATTCATCATCATCATTCATAATGATGTTACCAGACTTGGGTCCTTGGACCCAGTGACAGTAGAAATGAGGCTGGACCCACAATTTAAAGGCAGAGTCAAGGCTTTATTGGGGCACCAGCTGCAGCTGAAGGGAGATAGTTACAAAAAAGGTGTCAGACTGGCTCCCAGAACAATAGCCAGGGAAAGTTCTAAAGAACCTGAGGTGGGAAAGGAGTGATGCGTAAGCATGTGGGGTGGGGAAATACAGGGATTTGGGAGCACAGGCACAGTTGACAGAACATGCTTCTTCATACATTGTATGTTTCATTTGCGTGTTAAGTCCCCACCTCTGGGAGTGACTTTTAGCATTGTAATGAGGGGGCAAGTTGGTGAAAGGTCAAATTTGGCGTCCATCATGTCTCATACTAGTTTGAACAGGTCTGAGATTGGTCTTTGGCTGGTGCTTTGCTCTACATGAAAAATGATAACAGTTAGCAGGAGGTGTCCTGGGTGCTTGCCTCCAGAACCCCCAGTAGGCCAGGGTCTTAGGAACCCCCAGCCATGTTTCTGGGGTTCACAGAAGGCCCCTTGCTGGAGTTGCCTCTGGCCACGGGCCCTTATCAGCCCACACGCCCCCTTCCCTTTTGCCGAGGGTCCCCCACTCATCTTTTCAGGGGAACCCAGTGCTGATAGGCTCTCTTGAGGATTATCTCATTTAACAGCCTGAAAACCATACAGTGTGGAGGGACTATTATTCCACTTTTCAAAGGAGAGATCTATCTCTCAGAGAAGGCAAGGGACTTCCACAAGGCTGCACAGCTGTTATGCTGCTGAGCTGGGAATGGTTAGGCTACACTGTGCTGGACCCACTCACCTTGTTCCCTTCTGTTCTTCTCTGTCCCCATGGAGTTGGGGGTGTGCCACCATCCTGGAATGTGGGTGTTCACCAAGTTCTCTAAACTCTGTGTGGTATGATTGATCATTAACTCAGTCTCTAGCTCCTCTCCAACTCGTGGAGGATGGGGCTGAAAGTTTCAAGCTTCTACTCATGATTTGGTCTTTCTGGTGACCAGTCCCCATCCTGAAGCTATCCAGGAGTTGCCTCACTGAAATGAAAGACATTCCTATCACCCAGAAAATTCCAAATGACTTAGGGGTTCTGTATCAGGAACCAAGGTCAAAGACCAAGTAATAGAACAAAAGATGTTTCTAGTGCTCTCATCACTTAAGAAATTACAAGGGTTTTAGCAGCTCTGTGCCTGGAACGAGGGACAGAGATCAACATATGTTTTCTATTATTTCACAACTCAGAGGTCCTTCCAAACAAAAGCTTTCCTTTGTACCAAGAGGTATGTACAAGGATGTTCACAATAGCAAACACCTAGAGACAGCTCAGGAAAGAGGACAGATAAATGGGCTTCTCCACACAGTGGAGCTTTATCTGCAGCCCCATAATCCTCTGTATTATGGATGCAGTGAGAGAAATGTCACAATATACTCCACAGAATATCCCCTTCCATGATTCAAGCCATTTCTAGTTTCTCAGTGCAATTGAGCCCTAAATTCCTAGTGGAAACCAGCTCACAAATGTATTCCAAGTAACATTCTAGTTTCTCAGTGCAATTGAGCCCTAACTTCCTAGTGGAAACCAGCTCACAAATGTATTCCATGTAACCAGCATAAGTGCTTTTTGCCTCTGCTGTGCACAGAATATTTTCATTTCCTCCAAACTGCCCTTTCAAACTAGTTCTGCGAATAAACTCCTCATCCCCCAATACCTGCCATCTCTGGAAGAAATGAATGGAAAACATTTGACCTTTTTTGGTATTTATTTGTCAATAAAATAGCATTCTGAAACTTTCAGTCACTTGATAATCATATCAATCACTTGATATGATTATATCCAGTCCAGTTTAGCTATTAATATTTCCAGCGAATTACAGAAATATATCATTTGAATATAAAGGTTCCCTTTTATAGGCTAAGGCCTATTTCTGGGTTTCTGCCTCTGCTCTCCACCTTTTTAGGTGCATGTGGCCCAGTAAAGATAAAGTGTGTGGACAGAGGACAAGGGAGCAGGAGGGAAAGCATCACTTGACCACTGGAAGCTGGTGTTTGTGTCCTGGAGTTGGACATTCCTGGATTTTAAAGAATAAACACCAACATTACACACTCATTCATTTATTCAGCAGATTATTTATTAGTTATTTGAAAATTGTCAACCAAATATTAGTACCTGAGATACTCTAGTGAACAAACTGAGAAATTTCTCCTTAAACTTATATTTTAGTGAAGACAATAAATGGAAAATATAATCAGGAAATTATATGTTCTAAATAGGGAAGTACTATAGAAATATACATATTTGCATACATATTTATGTATCATTCCATTGGGGCTCCACCCGAGGAAGCTTCTGGTGTGGAGGGAACACCTCTGAAGGCAATTTTCTGGTGAGTCCTCAGGTGGCGGTGGTAGGTAGACGACTGGCGGTAGCTTCTATGGCAGAGGGAACATTCATAGGGCTTCTCTCCTGTGTGGATTCTCTCATGTGCCAGAAGGTTGGTTTTGTGGCTGAAGGATGTTTCACATGTGCTGCACGTGAAAGGCTTCTCTTCTGCATGAATCTTCTGATGCACGTGTAGGTCTGATGCTTGGAAGAAGCCTTTGTTACACTCAGCACAAGTAAATGTCCTCTCGTTATTGTGTCTTCTCTGATGGGTTTTTAGCTGAGAGAAATACTTAAAGCTCTTGGGACACTTTTCACATCTGTATGAGTGTCTTTCTTGGTGTCTCCCACATGTGGGGTTCCCCTCAGTTCTCTGGTGGGTAGGAACAGGCTCAGGGGTGACCTGGATTGATTGAGAGAGAAACCCTGGTCCCCCCTCTATAAGGACATCTTGATATGGGGCTCCTTTCAGGGACCCTTCCTGGGACCTGGATGTGCCTAGACCTGGTCTTCCAGAGCTGAGCGGATTCTTCAAAGAAACACTGTCCTCTTCAGGCCTAGGACAGTCCTCTTCCTGGATAATGAGCAGGGAAGGTATTTCATTGCCTTGACTAGTAATACTGTCATTCATGTGATAAATGTTGTCACCATTTTTTTTATCTTTAACTCCTGTGGGGGATAAAGTGACTCAGTGGAGTTGTAACCAAGAAGGAGTCCACACACAACATCCCTCTGGTGCCTTGACTTACCCCCACTCACCTTGTCCTGTTTCCATGGAAGTTTCTTGGGGAGTCCAGGAGGGTGTCCCCATGTTCTCTTCTGTTGGGGTCCTTGCTGGCAACTGTTTCATGAAGTGAACAATGACTTCTCTTAAGGGCATATTCTCAGAAAAGAGGGCTTCCTGCCCTTGCATGTGGACGTGGACCTGTAAACAAAGCCTGATCACTATTGTATATGGATCTGTTGAGTGACGGAAGTCTTTGTGGAAGACCTGCTCTCATGAGGCTTTCCCAAGATCCCTCTACTACATGCTGTCACACCCACTCTTCTGCCCTTATCCCTGCTGGCCTTAAAAAGTCATGGTAATTTCTAATTAGTGTGTCATTTTCTTTTTTTTTTTAAGATTTTATTTATTTATTTGACAGAGAGAGAGGGAACACAAGCAGGGGGAGTGGGAGAGGGAGAAGCAGGCTTCCCGCAGAGCACAGAGCCCGATGCGGGGCTCGATCCCAGGACCCTGGGATCATGACCTGAGCCGCAGGCAGACGCTTAATGACTGAGCCACCCAGGCGCCCCTAGTGTGTCATTTTCAACGAGAAAAGACTAATACTAGGGTGTTCTGAGGGAAGAATGAGGTTGTATGAAGGCATTTCTCCCCATTCTTGAGGTTTCTGCTCTATTGTCAATTTCTTAGTGAGCCCTCCTACCATCTCACTGGCTAAAATCGCTTAATATGTTGGTTCTTATATGTCCTACTGAATAAATGCCTATAAAACAACTGCTTTAATTTTGCTTACTTAGCATGGTAAAGAGCCTCTTTGGTGAGAACTAATAAGTGGGTCTACAATAACCCTTCTTTCTCTACTTCCAGGCAATTGCAACAGGCTGTACTTAATCCTTACACACCTCTGACCCTCACCCCAGGAGTTAAGACCCTCTACTCACTAATCCAGGTGGCTTCATGCCGTCGTCAGTCAGATCTTCCATGAATTTCTCCAGGTTTCTGCCACTTGCATTCCATTTCTCTTTCAACATGGACCTGTCACTGCAGTGGCCATTGATCATAAACTGTTCCAGGACCAAACGAGAAATAATTTCATCCTTGCTGTGTTTTTCTGGCTGCAGCCATGAGTGAAATAACTTATAGATATTTTGCAGTTCCTGCCTTGCACATGAGTTATTACCGTTTTGTAATAAACTGAGCTGAGTGCTCGGGAACTCAAAAATCTCCTCTTCCTCCTGAACGGCTGGTCCTTGACTGGGTTTATGCCCTAGGCTTTCTGACCCAGGATCATTCGTAGATGTTTCTCCCTGAAATGAGATTCTGAGATCTAAAGCCATTCTTAACAGGAATTCTCAGAGAGATTCAACTTTAGATATTCAATTCCTACTGATTTGTTTCTCTGGAGCTCTGTTTCACCAGCTCATAGATACCTAAAGAGTGCAAGCTAGAAATAGAAGAGATATATAATTAATTACAGCACTGGCATAATTAAGAACAATTCAGTATCAGATAAGTTCATGGATGAATTCTACTAGACTTTTAAGAAAGAAAGAATGCTAATCTTACACAAACTCTCCCAGAACGTTAAAAGTGGGAACACTCCCCTTTTAGTTAATGAGTTCAGCAACTCCCTGATAAGAAAAGTTTACAAGTACATTAAAGAAAGGTACACTATAGGTCAGGGTCTTTCACAAATGGTAGGTGTAGAAATGGAAAGCAAAACATTTGCAAATCAAATCCAGTGATGTATATAGAGAATAATAAATCACAAAACAAGTGGGGTTTACCTTCTCTTAAAAATTTTTTTTAATTTATTAATGTGAGAGAGAGAGAGCACAAGCATGGGGAGTGGCAGAGGGAGAGGGAGAAGCAGGCTCCCCGCTGAGCAGGGAGCCCACTGCTGGACTTGATCCCAGGACCTGAGTGGAAGGCAGATGCGTAGTCAACTGAGCCACCCAGGTGCCCCAATTGGGGTTTATTTTCAAAATGAAAAGTTAGGTTAAAGTTAAAAAGTCAATTACCACATGAATAGAGTTCAGAAAAACACAATATAATCATCTCCTTGGGTACATTAAAAGTGTTTAATGAAAGTCAGTGCTCATTACCAAAAGACATTTAGTAAACTAAGGATAATGAGAACTTCCTTGATGTCATAGAGTATACAAAATACAGCAAAACTTATCCTTAAATGTTTTCCCCTTAAAATTGAGAGATGGATGGCCACTACCAATTCTATGCAACATTGGACTACTCTTTAATCAGTAAAAAAGGCAAAAAAATATATCAAATATCATTATTTATACATGTCTTGATTTTGTTTCCAAGAAAGTATCAAACATTCTACAAATATTAGACAAGGTGAATTTGTGCAAGATGTCTGATACAAGACCAATTTATCAAAATCAGTTGGATTGTATTATGACACTAGCAGCTGAAAATTAAATTTAAAAAATACTCAACTTATATATTGCCATTAAACATCAAATATCTAAGAAAAAAATCCAATGAAAATGTGCAAGCCCTCTACAGAAATACACAACATTATAAATATTATATGTATAGAGGATAGCCATGTTTGTGGATTGCAAGACACAATTCCAATTGGAAAATATCAATTATCCCCTAGTTGCTGTATAAACTCAATGCTATGCCATTGGAAATCCAGCAAGTGCTTTGTGTGTGTGTGTGTGTGTGTGTGTGTGTGTGAGAACATTGACAGCTGATTCTAAAATTACACAGATATACACAGGCTAAGAATAGCCAAGACTAACTGAACATAATAAAAAATAAATAAAATAAAATAAAAATTAAAAATAAACTAGAAAAAAAAGAATAACCAAGAAAATTCTGAAGAATAATAATATTTCAGGATTTATATAATCACAAAACAAAACTGATTATGAAACTATATTCATTAAGACTGTGATCATGGCACAAGGATAAACAAATAAGGCAAAAGAACAGAATGTTATCCTGATATAGATTGTTATCTATACTGTCACTTGCTTTCTATAAAACATGACACTGAAGTGCATGTGCTGACAGAAAAGCTTATTTTTTTCCTTTCAATAAATGGTGCTTAGTCAACTGAATATTCATAAAGGGGAAAATTCATCCTGATCCCCATCCTACCCCATTTACAAAAATTAGTTCTAGATGGGTTTTAAAAATCTCAGAAATATAAAATAAAGCTCCTAGAAGACCACCTGGAAGAATATATTTAAGAACTTGTAGTAGAAAAAGATATTTCTTATACCATACAGAAAGAAATAAGCAGAAAGTTCCTTTTCCAAGGAAAAGACTGACATACTGAACTACATAAAAATGAGAAGTAGTGCTCATCAAGTAAAGTCATTTATTCATTTAAAAAATGCAGCAGAGGGCACCTGGGTAGCTGTTGGTTAAGCGACTGCCTTCGGCTCAGGTCATGATCCTGGAGTCCCGGGATTGAGTCCCGCATCGGGCTCCCTGCTCAGCAGGGAGTCTGCTTCTCCCTCTGACCCTCTTCCCTCTCGTGCTCTCTATTTCTCATTCTCTCTCTCTCAAATAAATAAATAAAATCTTTAAAAATAATAAAGATAAAAAATGCAGCAGAGTAGAGGAGAAGATATTTTCAACACATATCCAAAACACAGAATGAGTTTGCAAAAACTCTTTCAAATCAATGAAACAGAATATTGATTTCTAGAAAAATGATCAAAAGTTCTTGTCAAAAGCAGATATCTTATAATAAAACTACCATAACATGCTATGAAATACCTGCCAGAATGACTAAAATCAAATAGACTGTCAGCATGGATTGGAACACCTAGAGCTCTCAGTCACTACTGGTGAGTACTCACTGTGGAAATGTTTTGACTGGTAATTACTGAATCTGTACTTATGTATTCGGGAGGTGACTCATCAGTGTTACTCCAAGGCATTTATTCAAGAGAAAAATGTACTCATGTACCTCAAAGAAATATATGAGTGTTTATAACATCGTAATGCACAATATTCTCATTTTGTAAACAATCTAAGTGTCCAACATTAAGTGGAACAGATTATCATTAACTCATAGAGTCATATTTGATAGCAATGAAAGTGAATGAACTGCTTCCTGCAACACAGAATAACCATAAATCATAATGTTGAATGAAATAATGCAGAAACCAAAAAATACATTTTGTTGATTCCCATTTATGTTTCAAAGGCATACAGATATTATCAGTATTATTTAGGATGTTGGTTACTTTGGGAAACAAAAGTAGATACTGGGGTAGGTACATATAATGGAGGGCTCCATAGGAGAACCCCATCCCAGAATGAAATAGAATTCCTGGGATGTCGTACTCTCAGTTTCAGCTGGCAATATTCCATCCCTTGATCTTGGAGGTGGTTGTGCAGAAGTGTTTCTCTATAAAAATCCACCAAGCTATCTAATTGCACTTTTTCATTTTCTGTATGAGCATTCCACTTCAATAAATTGTTCAATTTTAAATAGCAAGTGGAGGGGCGCCTGGGTGGCTCAGTCGTTAAGCGTCTGCCTTTGGCTCAGGTCATGAACCCAGGGTCCTGGCATCGAGCCCCGCATCGGGCTCCCTGCTGGGCGGGAAGCCTGCTTCTCCCTCCCCCACTCCCGCTGCTTGTGTTCCTTCTCTCATTGTGTCTCTCTCTGTCAAATAAATAAATAAAATCTTTAAAAAAAATAATAAATAAATAGCAAGTGGAGTCTAAAATTGTGATTGGACATGTAATCAAATGAAGGCAATGATCTAGTACAAATATGTTCCCCCAGTTATTTTAAGAAAACAAACTATCAGGGCGCCTGGGTGGCTCAGTTGGTTAAGCGACTGCCTTCGGCTCAGGTCATGGTCCTGGAGTCCCGGGATCGAGTCCCGCATCGGGCTCCCTGCTCGGCGGGGAGTCTGCTTCTCCCTCTGACCCGCTCCCCCTCTCATGTGCTTTCTCTCTCTCTCATTCTCTCTCTCTCAAATAAATAAATAAAATCTTAAAAAAAAAAGAAAACAAACTATCAGAAAAAGTTGAGAATAAAGTGAATGAAATAGAAGAGACAGATGGGAATCCATACAAATGATCTCATCCTGTGTTGAAACCCCTCCTACATCAGACACAAGCATTTGTACAATGCACCCACCCCACCCACCACCCCCCAACTATGCCCACTGTGTCAGTCCAATGATACATTCCTTAGGAAACCTTCTCTTCACTGTTTTTTCTCCTATCAACAATTACCCTTCCTTGTGAAAAACATTTGTCCTTGCTTCACTGCTTTTATCAACGTTACAATTTTATGTTGATTCATTTCTAATCCCTGTTCTCTTCCACCCAAGTGGAGGATCCGGTAGAGATGAAATTGAGTTTGCATTGCTCAGTATTCATTTCTGACTGCACATCATGTTACCTGGGCAACTATAGGCACACCACTGGGACGTCGAATGAATAACAGATTTAATTTTACTTCTATATTATTGCTCTATTTTAGTGTCCTTCGCCCATTTTGTATATAGTTAACATTTCAAAGATTTGTATTTTTTTTTCTGTAAAGCAAATTTCAGGGGTGCCTGGGTGGCTCAGTTGGTTAAGCATCTGCCTTTGGCTTAGGTCACTATCCCGGAGTCTGGGATCGAGCCGAGCCCACCAGGGAGTCTGCGTCTCCCTCTTCCTCTGCCCCTCCCCGCCACTCATGCTCTCTCTCACAAATAAATAAATAAAATCTTTATTTAAAAAAGGAAATTTCCGGGCGCCTGGGTGGCTCAGTCATTAAGCGTCTGCCTTCGGCTCGGGTCATGATCCCGGGGTCCTGGGATCGAGCCCAGCATCGGGCTCCCTGCTCCGCGGGAGGCCTGCTTCTCCCTCTCCCGCTCCCCCTGCTTGTTGTGTTCCCTCTCTCGCTGTGTCTCTCTCTGTCAAATAAATAAATAAAATCTTTAAAAAAATAAATTAAAAAAATTAAAAAGGAAATTTCATGTCACAAAAATCAGAAAAATGTGAGTGGTAGGATTGATATGTGGGCATACAAAGACCTAATTAATTGCTGTTAGTCAATGTCATTTCATGCTTTGTGTCAAGCTCTGATCAGACTAGCCACCCTTATCCATCAGTTAATGAGGCAGCGAATTCTGGAAAAACTCAAGAAGAGAAAGTTGAACACATTCTTGCCTTTTCCTAATTCATTTATCACAAAGCTTCTGGTCAAACTTTCTAAAATCCTCAGCTGCTCAGGTCACACTCCACTTTACTCTCTCTAAGCCTCCCTCTTTTAGCCCGCAAGAAAAATACCAAGTCCTTCCTCGTCTCCGGAGGCCTTGCCAGGGCCATCTCAGCCCTGCAGCCCCACCTTAGCGGTTGTGGCTGGTTCTTTATATTCAGGTACATCAGCCTCCTTCCCTACCTCTCTTTCCTTTCTTCTGTAGAATCCATGCCCTCTTCTTCCTCTAGGCCTCCCCACAAGTTCTCTTTCTGGATTACTCCAGGCACACAGGGGCCACATGCTCACACTTGTAGACATGCACTCAGTCCCACACACAGAATGCTGTGGAGCATTTTTATGGCTAAGACCTTGGAATTAAAAACCTGACTGTCATGTTAAAAGTTTTCATCGGGGCGCCTGGGTGGCTCAGTTAGTTAAGCAGCTGCCTTCGGCTCAGGTCATGGTCCCAGGGTCCTGGGATTGAGCCCCACCTTGGGGGTCCCTGCTTGGCGGGGAGCCTGCTTCTCCCTCTCCTTCTGCCTGCTGCACTGCCTACTTGTGCTATCTCTCTCTCTGTCAAACGGATAAATGAAATCTTAAAAAAAAAAAAGTTCTCATCCCAGGGACCCCTGGGCAGCTCAGTCAGTTAAGCGTCTGCCTTCGGCTCAGGTCGTGATCCCAGGGTCCTGGTATTGGCCCCAGTCGGGCTCCCTGCTCAGCAGGGAATCTGCTTCTCCCTCTGCCCTTCCCTTGTTCATGTTCCCTGTCCCTCTCAAGCGCTCTCTCTCTCAAGTAAATAAATAAAATCTTAAAAAAAGAAAGTTCTCATCACAAGAAAAAAAATTGAAACTATGTAAGATGACGGATGTTAACCAGACTTATTGTGTCGATCATTGTGCAATATATACAAATATGGAATCATATGTTGCACACCTCTAACATAATGTTATACATCAATTATATCTCAAAACAAAGCCCAGGATGCCAGGGTTCTTAATCTGGAGTCTGGCATTTACGAGCTGTGTGACCACAGACATATTACCCATCAGGTCCTTGTCTATGTCATGGGGGGTCTGATCTCTGATGACACCTAGCACCCAGAGTTTTGATGGGAGCTAAAGGAGTTAATACATATGAAGCCTACTGGAGCATTTGCTGGTGCATGCTAAGCACTCAGTAAATCTGCTAAATACCTGATACCCCACTTTTAAATTTTAGCTCCTACCCACTCATTCCAATCTGCTGTGGGCCAACATGTTCACAAGATGTAATAAAAGTGAATTACTAGAAACATAAAATTCATGAGATAACAGAGCCATATAAAAAAGACTTTCACAAGGAGAAGTCTCCTACAATCAGGCCAGGTTTTACAGAGAAGTTGACACATTGAATAGATCATCCCCCACACTTGAGGGACCATCATAAGTTTGCACCTAGGAATTTTCTCTCCACAGCTATGCCTACACACACATGCATGCACACTCACACACACAAAATCAGACATTTTCCTTTCATACTGGAAACTCACCTCCGGAAGACTGAACTTCAAACTGGGCGATCCTGGGCTGAAAGCTGAGCTGCTATGTGACTCGCTTTCCACACTGGATTAATCTGACGGGCCTTCCTAAGACTCCTCCCTTTTTTAGGGTGGGGTCAATGATGCATTTACAGATGTGATTGGATAAAAATGCTCACTGATGAAATCCCTGATGGAATCTTCATCTGGCTCCAGCTCCACCTCTCTAATACGTTATTACATAACAACCTGGAGGGGCGCCTGGGTAGCTCAGTTGGTTAAGTGTCTGACATCGGCTCAGGTCATGATCTCAGGGTCCTGGGGTGGAGCCCCTGCCTGCCTCTGGCCTGTGCCTCACCCCCGGCCCAAGCTCAGACCCACATGCTCAGTCGGGAGTCTGCTTATCTCTCTGCTGTTCCCCCAGCTCCTGCTTTCTCTCTCAAATAAATAAATAAATAAATAATCTTTAAAAACCCCAAAACATCCCTGGGGCTGGGGCAATTGACCACAATCAAACACACTTTCTTTTTTTTAATTTTTAATTTAAATTCAATTAATTAACATATAATGTACTATTAGTTTCAGAGGTAGAGGTCAGTGATTCATCAGTCTTATAAAATACCCAGTGCTCATTATATCACGTGCCCTCCTTAACGTCCATCACCTAGTTTACCCTTCTCCCACCCCCAGCCCCTCCAGTAACCCTCAGTTTGTTTCTTATGATTAAGAGTCTCCTATGGGGTCAACTGGGTGGCTCAGTCGGTTAAGCGTCTGCCTTTGGCTCAGGTCATGATCTCAGGGTCCTGGATCAAGCCCTGCATTGGGCTCTCTGGTCAGAAGGGAACATTTTCCTTCTCCCATCCCCCCCTGCTTGTGTTCTCTCTCTCTCATATAAATAAAATCTTTTTAAAAAAAGTCTTTTATGGTTTGTCTCCCTCTCTGATTTTGTCTTGTTTTATTTTTTCCTCCCTTCCTCTATGATCCTCTGTTTTGTTTCTTAAATTCCACATATGAGTGAGATCATATGATAATTGTCTTTCTCTGATTGACTTATGTTGCTTAGCATAATACCCTCTAGTTCCATTCATGTCATTGCAAATGGCAAGATTTCATTTTTGTTGGTGGCTGAGCAGTATTCCATTGTCTGTGTGTGTGTGTGTGTGTGTGTGTGTGTGTGTGTGTGTGTGTGTGTGTATACATCTTCTTTATCCATTCATCTTTTGGTAGACATCTGGGCTCTTTCCATAGTTTGGCTATTGTGGACATTGCTGCTTATAAACATTGGGGAGCAGGTGTTCTTTCAGATCACTACATTTGTATCTCTGGGGTAAATCCCTAGCAGTGCAATTGCTGGGTCGTAGGGTAGCTCTAGTTTCAATTTTCTGAGGAAACTCCATACCGTTTTCCAGAGTGGTGTATCAGCTTGCATTCCCATCAATGGTGTAAGAGGGTTCCCCTTTCTCTGCATCCTCACCAACATCTGTCGTTTCCTGAGTCATTAATTTTAGCCATTCTGATCCGTGTGAGGTGGTATCTCATCAAGGTTTTGATTTGTATTTCCCTGATGCCGAGTAACATTGAGCATTTTTTCATATGTCCATTCACCATTTGTATGTCTTCTTTGGAGAAATGTCTGTTCATGTCTTCTGCCCATTTCTTGACTGATTTTTTGTTTTTGGGGTGTTGAGTTTGATAAGCTCTTTATAGATTTTGGATACTAGCCCTTCATCTGATAAGATATTTGCAAATATCTTCTCCCATTCTGTCGGTTGTTTTTTGGTTTTGTCAACTATTTCCTCTGCCGTGCAAAAGCTTTTTATCTTGACAAAGTCCCAATAGTTCATTTTTGCCTTTGTTTCCCTTGCCTTTGGAGACATGTCTAGCAAGAAGTTGCTGCGGCCGAGGTCACAGAGGTGCCTGCCAAAATCCTCTAGGATTTTGATGGATTCCTATCTCACATTTAGGTCTTTCATCCATTTTGAGTCTATTTTGGGGGTATGGTGTGAGGAAATGCTCCAGTTTCATTCTGCATGTGGCTGTCCAATTTTCCCAACACCATTTGTTGAAGAGACTGTCTTTTTTCCATTGGATGTTCTTCCCTGCTTTGTCGAAGAGTAGTTGACCCTAGAGTTGAGGGTCCATTTCTGGGTTCTCTATTCTGTTCCATTGATCTGTCTGTTTTTGTGCCAGTACCATACTGTCTTAATGATGACAGCTTTGTAATAGAGCTTGAAGTCCAGAATTGTGATGCCACCCGCTTTGCTTTTCTTTTTCAACATTCCTTTGGCTATCTGTGATCTTTTCTGGTTCCATACGAATTTTAGGATGATTTGTTCCATCTCTGTGGGGAAAGTTGATGGTATTTTGATAGGATTGCACTGAATGTATAGATTGCTCTAGGTAGCCTAGACATTTTAGCAATATTTGTTCTTCCAGTCCATGAGCATGGAACGTTTTTCCATTTCTTTGTGTCTTCCTCGGTTTCTTTCATGAGTGTTCTATAGTTTTCTGGGTACAGATCCTTTGCTTCTTTGGTTAGATTCATTCCTAGGTATCTTATGGTTTTGGGTGCAATTGTAAATGGGATTGACTCCTTAATTTCTCTTTCTTCTGTCTCATTGTTAGTGTATAGAAATACAACTGATTTCTGTGCATTGATTTTATAGCCTGCCACTTTGCTGGATTCCTGCATGAGTTCTAGCAAATTTGGGGCTGAGTCTTTTGGGTTTTCCACATAGAGTATCATGTCATCTGCAGAGTGAGAGTTTGACTTCTTCTTTGCCTATTTGGATGCCTTTTATTTCATTTTGTTGTCTGATTGCTGAGGCTAGGACTTCTAGGACTATGTTGAATAGTACTGGTGATAGTGGACATCCCTGCCGTGTTCCTGACCTTAGGAACCTCAGGAAAAACTGAGAGCTTTTCCCCATTGAGAATGATATTCTCTGCAGGCTTTTCGCATATGGTTTTAATGATATTGAGGTATGTTCCCTCTATCCCTACACTGTGAAGAGTTTTAATCAAGAAAGGGTGCTTGCTGTACTTTGTCAAATGCTTTTTTTGTATCTATTGAGAGGATCATATGGTTCTCATCCTTTCTTTTATTAATGTAGTGTATCACATTGATTGATTTGCAGATGTTGAACCACCCTTGCACCCAGGAATAAATCCCACTTGGTCGTGGTGAATAACCCTTTTAATGTACTGTTGGATCCTATTGGCTAGTATTTTGGTGAGAATTTTTGCATCCATGTTCATCAGGGATATTGGTCTGTAATTCTCCTTTTTGGTGAAGTCTTTGTTTGGTTTAGGGATCAAGGTAATGCCCTCTTGTTTCTTTTTTTAACAGTTCCCTCTGACACACTTACCCACTTCTCCCTCCAACCTCCCAACCCAAGAGAATGAACAGTTCTAAATTCGTGAGGATCCACCGGACACATTTCCCCCTCAGTTACAAACATTCAGTAAAATATCCATTGACTCACCTTTACCTAACCTGTTTATTGAATTAATTCATTGGTTCCATTTGTTTTAAAAAAAACTTACTAGTCAATATGCATGGTATGTAGAAGGATATGTGGGATATGTTCTGCCACATTTGCAATTCTGTCCCTATGGTTATTTATCAAAAGAGAGAGTCTCTTTCTTTATTTTGGTTATTTATTATGTATAATATACTGAAAATAACTGAAATACAAGAGCAAGAAACCCCCAGTGCTTTGTTTCAAATATTTCTAAATTTAATATCCTGGAAAAACAGTTCCTTAAAATGTTACTGAGTTTTAAAAGGACAATAACACAAGATTATGTAATTGTAGCATATACATACTTATGTATTCCATTCTCTGACTGTTTTCAAACGTCTTTAAAATTTCTGGCCACTTTTAGTACTGCAAATTGTAGGTTATAAATGGTGAATTATTGTTTCTTTTTTTAGACAAGAATGTTTATGCACAATTTCTTTCAGAGGAAATTAACCTTTAATAAAATTTCAGTAGGGCAACCCTTCTAGGTCCCCTCCCTCTTTGGGAGCTTTGTACTATTACTCAACAAACTTCGCTTTGCTCCCCCACCGCCCCAAAAACGAATTTCAGTAAATGAATATATGTTGTATTTGAAACATACAATGTTATTGTAAATCTAATTAGTGTTTTGATCATTTCTGAGAAATTTTACATGTGTTTATCATTATTTTTCCTCTAATAATTACCATTCACATACATTGCCTGTCTTATTTGTTCTTTAACCAATGTGATTAGTGACAGCATTGAGATTGGCACAGTCCATTACATACTCACACATAAATTTTTTTACATTTTTATTTTTAATTTTTTTGTTATATTGTGTTATATTCCACCTTTAAGTAAATTTTTATGGATTTGAGTATGCCAAGTAAAATTTAGCCTTCCTAGTCACACTTAATGATGAATTATCCAGTCCAAGGTTGTAAAAATCTACTCTACTATATTTATATTAGAGACTTGCCTTTCTTCATGTTTGAACTCTTATTTACTACCTCTAAGATGAGAGCTAAAAATGTTTTTTAAAGATTTATTTATTTGAGGGGCGCCTGGGTGGCTCAGTTATTAAGTGTCTGCCTTCGGCTCTGGTCATGATCCCAGGGTCCTGGGATTGAGCCCTGCGTCAGGCTCCCTGCTCCTTGGGAAGCCTGCTTCTCCCTCTCCCACTCCTCCTGCTTGTATTCCTCTCTCACTGTGTGTCTCTCTGTCAAATAAATAAATAAAATCTTTTAAAAAAGATTTATTTATTTGAGAGAGAGAGAGCGTGAATGGGAGGGGCAGGGAGAGAGGGAGAGAGATTCTCAAGCTGACTCTGCACTGAGTATGGAGCCTGACAAGGGGCTTGATCTCACTACCTGGAGCCAAAACGAAGAGTCAGACGCTTTACCAACTGTGCCACCCAGTGCCCCTAAAAATGTTTTTACTTTATATTAAGTTCTAAGATGGGAGCTGAAATTTCCCCTTAATGTTTTCAGTGAAATCTCCAAATATTTTAATACCCTTATTTAAAAAAATCATTTCCCAACTAATTAACAACTGACTTTTATCATATATCAATTCCTAGAAATTATCTGACATCTACTCCTAAACATGGCTTGTTCTTGGGCTCCCTAATAACCTGTGGTTAATAGAGTTTACAATCAGGGGGCAAGTTTTCTTCATTGTACTTAGTTTTATTTTTTGAAATTTTTGTATTTCTGCAATTAGCAGATGACCTTTAGAAATTTTAGCATTTTTATTAGAATTTCATTAAATATAATACTTATATTTTCAAATCACATCACTTACCATGAAAGACTGCAGTTTGTTTCTGCTATTATTGAAAATAGACCTAATCTAAGGTCATATTGCCCTGAATTTGTCCCATTTCATCTGGTCTTGGAAGCTAAGCAGGGCCCATCCTGTTTTAGGACCATCCTGGTAGGACTTGAATGGGAAACCCCCTGGTAATACTGAGTATTGTAAGCTTTTGGGGAAAAGGGTGAAAAGAAGGAAAAGGGGTGGGGAAGAAAAAAAAAGAAAAATAGAAAAATAAATTAAAAGACAAAAGAAAAAAAGGAGAAAAAATAAAATAAAACATATCTAATCTAAATAGAGTTTTAAAATTTGTTTCCACATCTTCTCCCTATTTCTTAGTTGTATTGAAATTCTACCTCATGGTCTAACAGATATCTAAAATGAAATATATCTATTTTTAAGTCCTGATAGTTCTTCCAAATCTCCTCTACACACAGTCTTAAAATCTCAGCCCATAGCAAATCCATCCTTCTGGCTGTTTGGGACAAAATTTTTTTAAAAAGATTTTATTTATTTATTTGACAGAGAGAGACACAGCTAGAGAGGGAACACAAGCAGGGGGAGTGGGAGAGGGAGAAGCAGACTTCCCGTGGAGCAGGGAGCCCAACGCGGGGCTCGATCCCAGGACCCTGGGATCATGACCTGAGCCAAAGGCAGATGCTTAATGACTGAGCCACCCGGGCGCCCCTGGGACAACATTTTTGAGTTATCCCATCTCCTTTTGTATTGTGACCCAAAGAGGCTGCTCTTTGAGAGTAAGCAGGGAAGGGGAGTAAGGAGAAAGAAACCAATTTCTATCCTTTTGTAGGACCTGGGTTGGATTCTGCTGAGGCGTTGTCACCTCTCATGACTCTCTCTGACCACAAGCTCCTATGGCAACAGTGGCACTGATAGATAAGCACAGATGAGTGGATGGTTTCCCAGGCCCTCTTCAACTAGACCTCCACCTCCACCCACATGTATGTAGTGCTTCAGTATAGAGGGTTTTTCCTGGACACTTCATCTTTTTCCCTCCCTGATGTTGAGTCTGGGGGCCCTGGAGGGTCACTCCCAACCTAAAGTACTGAATCCAGGCCAGAGATTATATGGGGAGGTTCCCACTTCAGGAATCCAATGGGATACAGTGTGGAAGTATGAAGTGTAGGTTCTCAGAATCCCACTAACCTTGTGTCATCTGCATGGAGGGACCTGCAGAGAAAAGCAGAGCTGCAGAGACCAGAGACCTCAATGTGCATTCCACCTGGGCCCTTCTCCAAGGCTGTGACCTGAAGCAAGTCTCCTTACTGCCCTTGCTGTCTATTTTCTTAAGTATAGAATGGGAATATTAACAATCTCCCTTCCTGGGTGTCATACTGGAAACTAGGGGAGTTCTCGGGCCCTGAGACCTCAATCACCACCTGGTGCCAGGTTATTGATTTTCCCACTAGAATGAATTCAAGAATGAGTCAGAGTAAAGTATAACTGAAAAAGCTCTATTGCAATGTGAAAGTACACACTCCAATTGATATTGAGTGCATATGCACTCAGGAGGATCTGACTCTTGCCAGGTGCATATGGGGCTCTGATTCTTTTTTTTTAAGATTTTTATTTATTTATTCATGAGAGACAGAGAGAGAGAGAGAGAGCAAAGCAGAGGGAGAAGCAGGCTCCCAAGGAGCAGGGAGCCCGATGCGGGACTCGATCCCAGGACCCTGGGATCATGACCTGAGCCGAAGGCAGATGCTTAACCATCTGAGCCACCCAGGCGCCCTGGGGCTCTGATTCTTAAGGGTGGTTATAATTTGGGTGTGGACTATTCAAGTGGGGTTCTGGGAATAGGCATGGATTTCCAAGAACTCTACATATCATTACCCGTGTTCTATGCTAGCTACTATACACAGGTGCAGTCTGATTTCAGGCTAACTGGGTATTTGTGCACTGAGTGCCAAGGGCTGGAGCAACAACTTCGCTTAGTCATGAACAGTTAGATTTGAAATTACACAAAACAAATATATAACAATCTATTTTCCTGTTTAAGGTAATTACTTAATTTTGGAAAGTGAGTCCATTAAATTGTTCGGCTATGATAATTGCAGAAGTGATGTGTCCTTTTGGATGTAAGTGGTCAAGAGGCCCTGTGTTCTCTTGTAGTGCTAATCACTGTCAAGATTTAAGCATTTTATTCATTTGTTGTCCCCATGGCTCCCTCCCTCACTTCATTCTAGACTCACTCCAGTATTCCCTTCTCTTAGAGCCCTTCTGGGGTTGCCCTGTTTAAAGTTGCCCTAAATTCTAGTGTCTTCCCTCTGCTTTGTTTTTGCTTTTTTTCAGGATCCCTAGGGGTATCTGCCATTCTCTTCATCATTTATTTGGTCCTTTGTGAAGATCTGATTCCATCAGTGAAACTAGATGTCCTTCATAACTCCACATTATCACTCAACACAGAATTATTTTGAACTAAAGGCAGTTAAGAAGCAGCAAAAACAAGAAAAACACTCTACTCTCCGCCTATTTGCCTAAAAGCTGGACAGAAATTTACTAGGACTAAAGTCAATCACCAAAGACAAACTTAGACCCTATCAGCCTGGCGACAGCACCATAGCAATTTACATAACACAATTTACTAACTATCCTTTATCTAACATTAGTTTCCCATGTTTGCCTTCCCACAATATGCCGCTCCTAGAGACTTGGGTACTTTTCCCTTGTCTTGCTACTTCCCTAATATTGTACTGTTCCGTTGCTGAAGATGATATAGAAGACTGAATACAAACCCCTGTCTTTGAGTTATTCAACCCAGACTCTCTGTCGTGTACATATGAGATATACATGCTAATAAATTTACGTTTTTCTCTTGTTAATATCTTTTGTTATAAAAGCCTGAGGAGAGAACTTAGGATGGGTAGCGGAAAACATTTTCCTCCCTTATATTTCTACACACAAAAGTAATGAGTTGTGGACATGATTCCCCTGCAGTATGCCTGTGGCCCTTCTAAGAAGGCACAAAGACCCCAGCCCTCCGCCTTGAAATCTCTACAATTTCCAGCGCCCCTCATGGTGCCCAAGACCTCTTCTCCCCCACGTGACACTAAGGACATCCCTTGCAGGAGGCCCCTGCAGTAATTACCCAGAAAATGCTGCTCTGAAGACCGCTGAGTTGCTCCAATGAAAGCCCAGGAGAGGAGCATTTCCCTGCCTGGGAATGATGTTAGCGCCCGACATCCCCCATTCTCCTCCAGGTTTTCTCCATGGGATCAGAGGCTCCGAAAGGCTGAGTAAGGATCGAGGTGATTGACTGCAGGCCGGGATAGGGAACTCCAGGCCCAGGTTCCCCCTCCTCTACCACTCTGCTCCATCCATGGACTCGGAAGGCTGGTGAGGTAACAAGTGCAGTACAACCGCAGCAGAGCCACTGGTACCTGAAATCTGATTTGATGCTTGGTAATAATGTTGAAGCAAGGAACAGGGAGGGAGGACTTCATAGTAGGACTCAAGGCTGCCTCTGTCAGTGGGGAAATCAGAGTCTAGGATACTACTTGATCCTGTTTTAATCTGGCAAGCATTTTCTGGGCAACGTATGCTGAGTAACAGAGAGGCCGAGGAGATGACCATGATGTAGGACAGGAAGGGGCTGTGGCTGTGGGAGTGCAGTTGTGAGAGGTGTGGCAGAAAGAGTGATGTGCACATGGAGAGGGAGTGTGAACTTATGACCCAGGGCCCTCATAGCCACCCCATGGATGGTGGTGTCTGGGAAAGGCGATCTGGGGAACCCTAGAAGCATTGCCTGGAAAGAGGGGGTGTTGTGGCCATGCATGGGAGGTCCAGAGCTTAAGTGCCCTCTGCCTACCTGCCTATTGTTGAGGGGTGACACAGTCATCAATGGGACCAAGATGAGACACTAACTGACACTAATTATTAGCTTCCACTAGACATGGACACATCAGTGTCTGAAAGACTCTAGGGAATGATGTGTTTATTTGGTTTGTAGCCTTTGGGAGCATCCAGAACATTATTCTTAGCCTCCGGGAGTATGCTGAGCTTCGCTGGGTCTGAAATTTCTCCAAACACTTGGGTGATCAGCTGCAGAGAGCACTGCGCAAAAATATGATTACATTACCTCAAAGAGGAAGCGAATCTCACTGAATCGGTCTTTTCCCTACCCCATTCCCACGGGACCTTGGACCTTCCCGGCAGGCAGTCCCTAACTCCGGGCCTTGGAACTGTGGGGACTACGTTACCCAGAATGCCGAGTCGAGCGGCAGCATCGCTCTCCAATGAGAGCTTCAAAAGAGGTTCTTCCGCCTGGGGCCGGCCCGCGCAGGCGGGACTTCCGGCTGCCTCCTCAAAGCCGCCGGGATAGCGGCTCTTGCTGTTGCTTACCAAGTAAAAGGATTCTGCAACCATACTGACTTGACACGACCTAGAAGGGGCGAGAGGAGAGCTGACCCGCTCCACGGTGGCGGGTCTGGGATTCGGTGACGCTGCCTGGGCTGCCCCGGGCCGAAGCCGGGAAAGACACCACCGGCCGGGTGTCCGCTCCGCCCACCGAGTCCGATGGCGGCGGCCGCGCCCAGGGCCCGGGCTCAGGTAAGCGCTCGTCCCCCGGGCCCTCCCCGCCGTCCCCCCACCCAGACCCCGAAGGCCGAGCGCGGGGCGCCGGCTCGCGGCCCTGCGGCCCAGGCCCCGGAGTGCGGGCCCCGGAGTGCGAGCGCCGGCGCGCTGGCGCGCGGGAGCGGGCTCCAGCTGCGGGGCACGTCCTGAGGGACGATCCTGAGCCCTGAGGCACGGAGCTTGAACGGCCAGCCAGCCGAGTCACAGTCTTCAGGGCCGGGCGAGGACCCGGGAGCTTTGAGTCCGTGGAAGCCGCCGTGGTCTTGTGGGCCCAAGGCTGGGCCGGACTCGCCCCATTTCCCGCCGCTGCAGAAGCGCTTACGGCACCACCACGAACGAGTGGGGGGTGGCCCGGTCCCGCACTGGCCCCGACCTGACCCCCACCCGCTTGTCTTCTGCGTTGTTGTGTCCTGGGACTCTTAAGTGCCATTTCCCAAGTGTTGGGTCTGGAGACCGAGGAGAAACCCCAAGCCCGAGCCAAGCGTTCCCTGAAGCGGTTTCCGTTTCTGGCAACCGGTGTGTGCACGGTTATTCCGGGAACCCGTAGCAGGGTGTGCACGTGCCTGAGTCAACACTCAGCTGGCACCGTTCGGGAAACCACCGTTCTCTTTTCTTGCGGCTGGGAGCGAAGAGCAGAGAGACGGCAGTGAGGACTGGAATGGCTGCCTGAGAAGTCGGGTGTGTCTTCTGGTGGTAATGGCAGGCTTGGGTATGAGCAGCTACGTGATGTTACCAGGGTCCCGACGGGATCCACCCTGCTGTGGCGTGAAGTAGAGATACGGGCTGAGGGAGGAGGCGGGAAGACCAGGGTGGAGGCCGCCGTCATAGCCGAGGTGAGGGTTCTTGGACCAGAGTGCTGGCTTGGATGTCACTGGATTCTGGATATGTGTTCTAGAAAAGTGACCACTGACTTTCTAATGTGGGCTGAGACACGGTGAAAGGGAGGATTCGGGGCTATCTCTAGGGTTTTAGTCCTCAGCAGCTGTAGGAATGGAAGCTCCATCGACTGAGACGAGGAGGTCGGTAGTGTGAGTGATGTTGCTGGGAGATGTTCCGGAGAGCACCGACTGGATGCATTAAGTGAGCCGCCGAACACGCAAGTCTGGAAATGTGGGGAGGGGTTCAGAAGGGAGACATCCAAACACATCATGGCTACTGTGTGGGCCCAGCTGAGTGAGCTGTAGGTCACAGGTGTGAGGAGCAGTCTCTGGTTATGGGGGTAAAGCTGGTCATGGGGCCAGAAAGTGGTGGGAGGAAGGGGGACCGGGACCGGATGCGTAGGTGATGGTGTGCCTTCAGAGATGAGGGATGTGGGTGGCCACAGAGGGCGAGCGCGTCGGGGGCAGGATACTCGGGCAGGTGGCCAAGGTTTCCAGCGGAAGAGTAGACGTGAGAGGGACCCAGAAGTTCGGGAGTACTTAAGGCAAGGTGATGACACTCAGGCCCGTGATGGGGTGCTCCTGCACTCTGAACTGCACCAGGGTTTTGTGAAGACTTTCATCCTGGAGGAGTAAGGTCACGTGTGCCGTGCTGATGTGATCACCTGTGAGAGACACTGAGCCTGGGCTAGGCCACCAAGGAGCCTTGCTTTGAATGAGGGTCGGGGGACAGAGGAAGACCGTGATTGCCGAGGGGACCAGGGCAGCACAGGTGCGGGAGAACCTTGTCTGGTGAGAGGCGGGGGAACTCACGGCCCGAGTGTGAGATCCCCTCCCACTCTTCTGCTGTTGGGAAGGTCTCCTGCTCAAACTGCCTTTTCATCACAGGTGCATTTCCTGCTTTTCCCTTTGTACGGGTCTCAGCGCCCTACCAGCCCATGGACTTACACATCCTCTTACAGGAACCGGGAGGCACCTCACCCTCTCGATCCTGTGAAGCGTGCATCCTACAGCTCCTGGTTGTCACTTTTTTCCAGAGTGCCACCCCCGTGTGGGCCTGTGTGGGCTGTGGTGTCCCCTCCCAGGCTGTGAATATCTGTGATTACTGAAGTGCCATCCATCTCATCTGTCCAGTGTTAGGTGTTCTGTGTTTGGCCATCCCCATAACCCTAAGATGGGACTCCCGCCCTCCCCAGTGGGGTGAAGCGGAGGTGGTTAAAATACCAGTAACACGTGGGGAGGCCAGGGAGATTTCTGTGGTGTGGGGCAGTGAGGTGTGGTGACCATAGGCATGTGGCTGTGGGATCCAGTCTCAAGAACGATGTGTCCTTGGAGAGGGAGTATGCCTGATTGACGCCAGGGCCCTGGTTTTCAGCAGAATAACCTGGATGGCCAGGAAGATCCCTCTATGCCAGGGCCACAACTTCGATATATATATGCTTGTCCACCTGCCTCCTCTTGTGTCAGCGGGACCCTGCGATCGGTGGGCCACGAGGAGACATGGTGGTGCCATGGCACCCAGGCACGGGGGCCTGGTTTCTCCTCTCGGTTGGGGAGATCAGGGGGAGGATGGGCATAGGGTAGATGTGGGTGGGAAAAGGGGTATGGGTTCTTGGGAGAGGGGCTTTTTGTGGTTTCATCTGTCCCCATCCTGCCAGGGCAGGGTGACCTTTGAAGACGTGGCCGTGTACTTCTCCTGGGAGGAATGGGGTCTCCTTGATGAGGCTCAGAGATGTCTGTACCAGGATGTGATGCTGGAGAACTTGGCACTTATAACCTCCTTGGGTAAGACCCTCCACCCCCACCCCCTGTGCCCTGAGCTAGTCTCTGCCCTTCCCTTTGTCCCCAGGAGCAGTCTGTCTTTACACAGGGACCGTGAGCACTGCTTCCTTCCCCAGTTCGCGGGGTAGGTGCTGTGGTTGGTAAGGCTGAGGTCAGTGCACTGCCCTCCTTCCTTGAGCGGCCCCGACACCAGCTTTCCTGCTGACTTGCAGGGAAGGAATCAGGGTCAGGAGTCTTGCAGTGAACCTAATGGATAGCCCCTTACCTGCCCTCTCCCTGACCGGGTGACTTTGTCTCGATGCAAGATATCTGCATGCTCCACGTCTGCTTCCTTTCTCTCCTGAGGCTTCCTTGTGCCTCCCTGCGCCAGGACTTGCTGTCTGTGACAAAGTTACTACATCCGTGGACCATGGGCTGTTCTCATGAGACCCTCTTCCAGACCTCTCCGGGAACTGTTTAGTTCTCTTTGCCATGGGCTGTCATGTGCTGAGTCGTTCTGGGATACCGATGGCTAGTCATCTGTCCTCTGTTTTCCTTAGCACTTGTATCGTGAAGTTGCCATGCACTTGCTGATTGTGGGAGTGGGGTTGGATTGGAGAGCCCAGGGTGGTTCACAGTAGGTACACCGACCCACACACAACACGACGGCTCAGAGGAAGCCAGGCCCTGCAAAGTGGTACCTGGAGGAAGACGGTGTCCGTGCTGTGTTCAGATCAGACCGGAAGCTGTTCTGTTTGACTGGTATTATGATGCCAGGGGCCACATTTCATTTCTGTCTTCTCTTCCCCTTTCTTGGCACTCTGCCGATTTGCCAACTCTGTTACTTGTCGCTTCTGCTCTTACTTCTGGCCTGGGGTTAACCTCACGTTTCTGGGATCCACATCTCCCTCGTTTTTCTCACCACTCCACCTGCAGTGCTTTGCACATTGGCCGCTGTATAGTACGTCATGAGGTGTGCCCGTGTTCTTTTTCTTTTTTTTTTAAAGATTTTATTTATTTGACAGAGAAAGACAGTGAGAGAAGGAACACAAGCAGGGGGAGTGGGAGAGGGAGAAGCAGGCTTCCCTCTGAGCAGGGAGCCCGATGCGGGGCTCGATCCCAGGACCCTGGGATCATGACCTGAGCCGAAGGCAGACGCTTAACGTCTGGGCCACCCAGGCGGCCCAAGTGTGCCCGTGTTCTTAAAGCAGCCCTGAACACCACCTGCCAGGTTACAGTCCTATTTCCTTGGGTCTTGTCACACCTGTCTGCGCGGGAAAAGGTGTGTCCGTAGGAGATAAGTTCCTTTGGAAAGTTGTTTGCGGAGGAATGAATTGCAGACCATTTCTCTTCTCCGTGTCACACCACGTGCTTGCGTCCTTCCCCTCATGAGGCCTCTCCCATTCTGTGCTCCTTGTAGCCTGCTACTGCTAAGCAGCCCCATCCTCCACCTGAGCCATCTCCCTGGTCCTGCAAACACTCCCAAGCACTGGTTCCTGGGGTTCTTAGACACACATCTGTAGCGCATAGAGTAGCTGCCTCCTCCCACCAGAGGCAGCATGCACTTCACCAGCGTTTCTTGCTTTCAGGTTGTAGGCATGGTGCGGAGGATGAGGAGGCACCTGAGCGGAAGGTTTCCGTACAAGGCGTGTCCCAGGTCAGGACTTTCAAGGCAGTTGTGTCTCCCCAGAAGGCCCATTCTCGTGAGGTGTGTGGCCAGGACTTGAGAGACATTTTGCTCTCCACCGAGCACCAGGCAACACTTTGTGGACAGAATCTCTACAAGATTGAGGCATGTGAGAAACAGTTGTGTTTTGAAGCAAACCTTCAGCACCAGAAGGAGCACATTGGAGAGAAATGCTTCAGAGGCAACATGGCCAGAGCTTCTTTTGTGAAGGACTACAAATTGTGTGTGTCAGGGAAACCCTTTTCCTGTGGGGTGGTTGAGAGGGACATCTTGGCCACCTCGAGATTCTTCCAGCAGCAGGCCACACACAGCAGGGAGAAGTCATACAGGACGACGGAGTATGGGGCATCCTCTCGTGGAAGGAAAGCGCAACGCAACTGGGAAGGCGCAAAGGACTTCACTTGCAAACACACACTTGTTCACCACCAGAGAGACCTCGCTAGAGAGAGATGCTTCATGTGCAGTGAATGTGGGAAATCTTTTAGCAAAAGCTACAGCCTCAATGACCACTGGAGAGTGCACACTGGGGAAAAGCCTTATGAGTGTGGGGAATGTGGGAAGTCCTTCAGGCAGAGCTCTAGCCTCATTCAGCACCGGAGAGTTCACACTGGAGCAAGGCCTCACGAGTGTGACGAATGTGGCAAATTGTTTAGTAACAAGTCTAACCTCATTAAACATCGGAGAATTCACACTGGGGAACGGCCGTATGAGTGTAGTGAATGTGGGAAGTCCTTCAGCGAAAGCTCTGCGCTCCTCCAACACCGCAGTGTTCACACTGGAGAAAGGCCTTATGAGTGCAGTGAATGTGGGAAATTCTTTACCTACCACTCCAGTCTCATAAAACACCAGAGAGTTCACTCGGGATCGAGGCCCTATGAGTGCAGTGAATGTGGAAAATCCTTTACTCAAAACTCCAGCCTCATCGAACACCGTAGAGTTCATAGTGGAGAAAGGCCTTACAAGTGCAGCGAATGTGAGAAATCTTTTAGCCAAAGCTCCGCGCTGCTTCAACATCGGAGAGTTCACACTGGAGAAAGGCCTTATGAGTGCAGCGAATGTGGGAAATTCTTTACTTACAGTTCCAGTCTCCTCAAACACCAGAGAGTACATACTGGATCAAGGCCTTATGAGTGCAGTGAATGTGGGAAATCCTTTACTCAAAACTCCAGTCTCATTAAACACAGGAGAATTCACACTGGAGAAAGACCTTACGAGTGCAGCGAATGTGGGAAATCCTTTAGCCACAGTTCTAGTCTCATTAAGCACCGAAAAGTGCACACTGGAGAAAGGGTTTAGGAGGACAGTGACTTTGGGAAACGTTCGCCTCTGTCTTCCATTTCAGTGCCCATTCAAATACTCACACTGAAAACGGCTTTATGAGTGTTGGAACGTGGGATATTCTTTACCTATGAGTCCAAGCTCCTAAACCACCACAGTGTCTCCTTAGATGAAGGCCTGTGAATGTGAAGAATGTGGGAGATGGCTAACCAAAGGCTAGCCTCATTGCTCTCCAGAGAACTCACGGTAGTGAAAGGCCTTACAGATGCAGTGAATATGAGAAAGCCTTCATCTGAAGGACTTTACCTCATAGGACTTCACAAATTTCAAAGGGGAGAACTACCTTAAATGTGCAGGTATTTAATTGATGAATGTGACAACACGGGAGGAGATCCCTTATGAAGGTGCCATCTGCCTGTGTTGAAGCTCATACAGTCAGACATCTACATAAATCCCGGGTATGTGGCAGCTGCATTGCAGTCTTTGAACCTGCCCAGGGGCCGTGCCCCAGTGTCAGGGCAATTGCTGGATGACTAATGAATAGCCTGAGCGCTTACTCCTTCCCCGTTTTTCCTCTCTGAGGAGAGGGCATGCATCTCCCCCAGTTTTGTCCTGCGGGACTGTCGGTGATTTGAAAAGGTGGACGACATTTTTCAGGATTGTTACTGTCCTCATGAGACTCTGTGATGGCATTTCCCAGCCTCCAAATCACCAACCCAGGAACATTCTGCCTCCCGTTGCTCTTGCTGTATGACAATAAAGATCTTATTGTTTAAGCCACCATTAATCATAGGGATTCTGTGTGTGTTGAAATTAACTGTGTTTGTGAGCGTGAAGGGGTGAACAGAGTTGTGTGCCTCAGAAGGGACCGTATGATGGCAGAAGATAACTCTCCAGTTTGGGCCTACTTTGCATGGCTGCTCAAAGCCTTTAAGGAAAGACTGTAGGGCTCTGTGGTCCTAATTTATACTTGGATGCCAGGATATTTTGTGGGGTCAGAGTTTCGACCCGAAGAGGGGGCAGTCGTTGGTGGTTGTTTTGACAACCTTCAGTGCTTCTGAGCGGCATGGTCTTGTTCTCTTGTTCACAAGGGACACTGATGGCATGGTGCTCGGTGCTGGTGAAGGAAATCTCTTCCCCAGACCCAGCAGCGGAGCCAGGGGCCTTGATGTCCTGAATTCTGTAGAGTAACATCACTGGTTTTAAGATTCTAAGGGCCAGGGGAATGATTGCTGGTACAGAAACCCTGAATATATTAAGAGAGAGTGCGGGAGACCAGTGAACGAGTTGAATGTGCCTCTTTGAAAAGGGCATGCACAGTGTTTAGGCACTAGGACTGTGAAGATGAGCAGGTAGAGAGATTCTCAGGACCTGCACAAGGATGTATCTTGTGCAGCTGAGGGCCTGTCAGAAAACAATAATCTAAAGGTTTTGTGGATTCCTTGTTCCCTCTGGGCTGTTCACCAAAGGCCATGGTTTTGCATGGCAGCAAAGGAAGGACGGAAACAGGAGAGAACGCTTAGTGCAGCCAAGAGGCCTTCTCTGACTCAGCTGGTAACCCTGTTGAATGAACTCGGAATACCTTCATTGCTCACCTGTTTTTGCAAATGCCTTTTGATGAGGAGAAAGATGGTGGAATCAGTATGGTGGCCAAACTTAATCTTCTGAAGCATAGGGAATCCAGACTTAAATTTTAACCATATTTTTTTAAGTTTCAGTAAGGTACAAATGACATGCAATGTCCATCATTAAATTGTGCAATTTGACATTTTGACTTTCACATAAACCCATGAAGCCATCAATCATGATAATAAACCTTTTCATCACCCCCACATTTACTTTTTGTCCTTTAATAATCTCTCCTCGGGGCATCCATTGCCTTTCCATTATAGTAGATGAGTTTGCATTTTCTAGAATTTATAGGATTGGAGTCTTAAAAGTGTTTC
>NW_027397162.1:869876-885394 GCF_003265705.2 Callorhinus ursinus
GAAACACTTTTAAGACTCCAATCCTATAAATTCTAGAAAATGCAAACTCATCTACTATAATGGAAAGGCAATGGATGCCCCGAGGAGAGATTATTAAAGGACAAAAAGTAAATGTGGGGGTGATGAAAAGGTTTATTATCATGATTGATGGCTTCATGGGTTTATGTGAAAGTCAAAATGTCAAATTGCACAATTTAATGATGGACATTGCATGTCATTTGTACCTTACTGAAACTTAAAAAAATATGGTTAAAATTTAAGTCTGGATTCCCTATGCTTCAGAAGATTAAGTTTGGCCACCATACTGATTCCACCATCTTTCTCCTCATCAAAAGGCATTTGCAAAAACAGGTGAGCAATGAAGGTATTCCGAGTTCATTCAACAGGGTTACCAGCTGAGTCAGAGAAGGCCTCTTGGCTGCACTAAGCGTTCTCTCCTGTTTCCGTCCTTCCTTTGCTGCCATGCAAAACCATGGCCTTTGGTGAACAGCCCAGAGGGAACAAGGAATCCACAAAACCTTTAGATTATTGTTTTCTGACAGGCCCTCAGCTGCACAAGATACATCCTTGTGCAGGTCCTGAGAATCTCTCTACCTGCTCATCTTCACAGTCCTAGTGCCTAAACACTGTGCATGCCCTTTTCAAAGAGGCACATTCAACTCGTTCACTGGTCTCCCGCACTCTCTCTTAATATATTCAGGGTTTCTGTACCAGCAATCATTCCCCTGGCCCTTAGAATCTTAAAACCAGTGATGTTACTCTACAGAATTCAGGACATCAAGGCCCCTGGCTCCGCTGCTGGGTCTGAGGAAGAGATTTCCTTCACCAGCACCGAGCACCATGCCATCAGTGTCCCTTGTGAACAAGAGAACAAGACTATGCCGCTCAGAAGCACTGAAGGTTGTCAAAACAACCACCAACGACTGCCCCCTCTTCGGGTCGAAACTCTGACCCCACAAAATATCCTGGCATCCAAGTATAAATTAGGACCACAGAGCCCTACAGTCTTTCCTTAAAGGCTTTGAGCAGCCATGCAAAGTAGGCCCAAACTGGAGAGTTATCTTCTGCCATCATACGGTCCCTTCTGAGGCACACAACTCTGTTCACCCCTTCACGCTCACAAACACAGTTAATTTCAACACACACAGAATCCCTATGATTAATGGTGGCTTAAACAATAAGATCTTTATTGTCGTACAGCAAGAGCAACGGGAGGCAGAATGTTCCTGGGTTGGTGATTTGGAGGCTGGGAAATGCCATCACAGAGTCTCATAAGGACAGTAACAATCCTGAAAAATGTCGTCCACCTTTTCAAATCACCGACAGTCCTGCAGGACAAAACTGGGGGAGATGCATGCCCTCTCCTCAGAGAGGAAAAACGGGGAAGGAGTAAGCGCTCAGGCTATTCATTAGTCATCCAGCAATTGCCCTGACACTGGGGCACGGCCCCTGGGCAGGTTCAAAGACTGCAATGCAGCTGCCACATACCCGGGATTTATGTAGATGTCTGACTGTATGAGCTTCAACACAGGCAGATGGCACCTTCATAAGGGATCTCCTCCCGTGTTGTCACATTCATCAATTAAATACCTGCACATTTAAGGTAGTTCTCCCCTTTGAAATTTGTGAAGTCCTATGAGGTAAAGTCCTTCAGATGAAGGCTTTCTCATATTCACTGCATCTGTAAGGCCTTTCACTACCGTGAGTTCTCTGGAGAGCAATGAGGCTAGCCTTTGGTTAGCCATCTCCCACATTCTTCACATTCACAGGCCTTCATCTAAGGAGACACTGTGGTGGTTTAGGAGCTTGGACTCATAGGTAAAGAATATCCCACGTTCCAACACTCATAAAGCCGTTTTCAGTGTGAGTATTTGAATGGGCACTGAAATGGAAGACAGAGGCGAACGTTTCCCAAAGTCACTGTCCTCCTAAACCCTTTCTCCAGTGTGCACTTTTCGGTGCTTAATGAGACTAGAACTGTGGCTAAAGGATTTCCCACATTCGCTGCACTCGTAAGGTCTTTCTCCAGTGTGAATTCTCCTGTGTTTAATGAGACTGGAGTTTTGAGTAAAGGATTTCCCACATTCACTGCACTCATAAGGCCTTGATCCAGTATGTACTCTTTGGTGTTTGAGGAGACTGGAACTGTAAGTAAAGAATTTCCCACATTCGCTGCACTCATAAGGCCTTTCTCCAGTGTGAACTCTCCGATGTTGAAGCAGCGCGGAGCTTTGGCTAAAAGATTTCTCACATTCGCTGCACTTGTAAGGCCTTTCTCCACTATGAACTCTACGGTGTTCGATGAGGCTGGAGTTTTGAGTAAAGGATTTTCCACATTCACTGCACTCATAGGGCCTCGATCCCGAGTGAACTCTCTGGTGTTTTATGAGACTGGAGTGGTAGGTAAAGAATTTCCCACATTCACTGCACTCATAAGGCCTTTCTCCAGTGTGAACACTGCGGTGTTGGAGGAGCGCAGAGCTTTCGCTGAAGGACTTCCCACATTCACTACACTCATACGGCCGTTCCCCAGTGTGAATTCTCCGATGTTTAATGAGGTTAGACTTGTTACTAAACAATTTGCCACATTCGTCACACTCGTGAGGCCTTGCTCCAGTGTGAACTCTCCGGTGCTGAATGAGGCTAGAGCTCTGCCTGAAGGACTTCCCACATTCCCCACACTCATAAGGCTTTTCCCCAGTGTGCACTCTCCAGTGGTCATTGAGGCTGTAGCTTTTGCTAAAAGATTTCCCACATTCACTGCACATGAAGCATCTCTCTCTAGCGAGGTCTCTCTGGTGGTGAACAAGTGTGTGTTTGCAAGTGAAGTCCTTTGCGCCTTCCCAGTTGCGTTGCGCTTTCCTTCCACGAGAGGATGCCCCATACTCCGTCGTCCTGTATGACTTCTCCCTGCTGTGTGTGGCCTGCTGCTGGAAGAATCTCGAGGTGGCCAAGATGTCCCTCTCAACCACCCCACAGGAAAAGGGTTTCCCTGACACACACAATTTGTAGTCCTTCACAAAAGAAGCTCTGGCCATGTTGCCTCTGAAGCATTTCTCTCCAATGTGCTCCTTCTGGTGCTGAAGGTTTGCTTCAAAACACAACTGTTTCTCACATGCCTCAATCTTGTAGAGATTCTGTCCACAAAGTGTTGCCTGGTGCTCGGTGGAGAGCAAAATGTCTCTCAAGTCCTGGCCACACACCTCACGAGAATGGGCCTTCTGGGGAGACACAACTGCCTTGAAAGTCCTGACCTGGGACACGCCTTGTACGGAAACCTTCCGCTCAGGTGCCTCCTCATCCTCCGCACCATGCCTACAACCTGAAAGCAAGAAACGCTGGTGAAGTGCATGCTGCCTCTGGTGGGAGGAGGCAGCTACTCTATGCGCTACAGATGTGTGTCTAAGAACCCCAGGAACCAGTGCTTGGGAGTGTTTGCAGGACCAGGGAGATGGCTCAGGTGGAGGATGGGGCTGCTTAGCAGTAGCAGGCTACAAGGAGCACAGAATGGGAGAGGCCTCATGAGGGGAAGGACGCAAGCACGTGGTGTGACACGGAGAAGAGAAATGGTCTGCAATTCATTCCTCCGCAAACAACTTTCCAAAGGAACTTATCTCCTACGGACACACCTTTTCCCGCGCAGACAGGTGTGACAAGACCCAAGGAAATAGGACTGTAACCTGGCAGGTGGTGTTCAGGGCTGCTTTAAGAACACGGGCACACTTGGGCCGCCTGGGTGGCCCAGACGTTAAGCGTCTGCCTTCGGCTCAGGTCATGATCCCAGGGTCCTGGGATCGAGCCCCGCATCGGGCTCCCTGCTCAGAGGGAAGCCTGCTTCTCCCTCTCCCACTCCCCCTGCTTGTGTTCCTTCTCTCACTGTCTTTCTCTGTCAAATAAATAAAATCTTTAAAAAAAAAAGAAAAAGAACACGGGCACACCTCATGACGTACTATACAGCGGCCAATGTGCAAAGCACTGCAGGTGGAGTGGTGAGAAAAACGAGGGAGATGTGGATCCCAGAAACGTGAGGTTAACCCCAGGCCAGAAGTAAGAGCAGAAGCGACAAGTAACAGAGTTGGCAAATCGGCAGAGTGCCAAGAAAGGGGAAGAGAAGACAGAAATGAAATGTGGCCCCTGGCATCATAATACCAGTCAAACAGAACAGCTTCCGGTCTGATCTGAACACAGCACGGACACCGTCTTCCTCCAGGTACCACTTTGCAGGGCCTGGCTTCCTCTGAGCCGTCGTGTTGTGTGTGGGTCGGTGTACCTACTGTGAACCACCCTGGGCTCTCCAATCCAACCCCACTCCCACAATCAGCAAGTGCATGGCAACTTCACGATACAAGTGCTAAGGAAAACAGAGGACAGATGACTAGCCATCGGTATCCCAGAACGACTCAGCACATGACAGCCCATGGCAAAGAGAACTAAACAGTTCCCGGAGAGGTCTGGAAGAGGGTCTCATGAGAACAGCCCATGGTCCACGGATGTAGTAACTTTGTCACAGACAGCAAGTCCTGGCGCAGGGAGGCACAAGGAAGCCTCAGGAGAGAAAGGAAGCAGACGTGGAGCATGCAGATATCTTGCATCGAGACAAAGTCACCCGGTCAGGGAGAGGGCAGGTAAGGGGCTATCCATTAGGTTCACTGCAAGACTCCTGACCCTGATTCCTTCCCTGCAAGTCAGCAGGAAAGCTGGTGTCGGGGCCGCTCAAGGAAGGAGGGCAGTGCACTGACCTCAGCCTTACCAACCACAGCACCTACCCCGCGAACTGGGGAAGGAAGCAGTGCTCACGGTCCCTGTGTAAAGACAGACTGCTCCTGGGGACAAAGGGAAGGGCAGAGACTAGCTCAGGGCACAGGGGGTGGGGGTGGAGGGTCTTACCCAAGGAGGTTATAAGTGCCAAGTTCTCCAGCATCACATCCTGGTACAGACATCTCTGAGCCTCATCAAGGAGACCCCATTCCTCCCAGGAGAAGTACACGGCCACGTCTTCAAAGGTCACCCTGCCCTGGCAGGATGGGGACAGATGAAACCACAAAAAGCCCCTCTCCCAAGAACCCATACCCCTTTTCCCACCCACATCTACCCTATGCCCATCCTCCCCCTGATCTCCCCAACCGAGAGGAGAAACCAGGCCCCCGTGCCTGGGTGCCATGGCACCACCATGTCTCCTCGTGGCCCACCGATCGCAGGGTCCCGCTGACACAAGAGGAGGCAGGTGGACAAGCATATATATATCGAAGTTGTGGCCCTGGCATAGAGGGATCTTCCTGGCCATCCAGGTTATTCTGCTGAAAACCAGGGCCCTGGCGTCAATCAGGCATACTCCCTCTCCAAGGACACATCGTTCTTGAGACTGGATCCCACAGCCACATGCCTATGGTCACCACACCTCACTGCCCCACACCACAGAAATCTCCCTGGCCTCCCCACGTGTTACTGGTATTTTAACCACCTCCGCTTCACCCCACTGGGGAGGGCGGGAGTCCCATCTTAGGGTTATGGGGATGGCCAAACACAGAACACCTAACACTGGACAGATGAGATGGATGGCACTTCAGTAATCACAGATATTCACAGCCTGGGAGGGGACACCACAGCCCACACAGGCCCACACGGGGGTGGCACTCTGGAAAAAAGTGACAACCAGGAGCTGTAGGATGCACGCTTCACAGGATCGAGAGGGTGAGGTGCCTCCCGGTTCCTGTAAGAGGATGTGTAAGTCCATGGGCTGGTAGGGCGCTGAGACCCGTACAAAGGGAAAAGCAGGAAATGCACCTGTGATGAAAAGGCAGTTTGAGCAGGAGACCTTCCCAACAGCAGAAGAGTGGGAGGGGATCTCACACTCGGGCCGTGAGTTCCCCCGCCTCTCACCAGACAAGGTTCTCCCGCACCTGTGCTGCCCTGGTCCCCTCGGCAATCACGGTCTTCCTCTGTCCCCCGACCCTCATTCAAAGCAAGGCTCCTTGGTGGCCTAGCCCAGGCTCAGTGTCTCTCACAGGTGATCACATCAGCACGGCACACGTGACCTTACTCCTCCAGGATGAAAGTCTTCACAAAACCCTGGTGCAGTTCAGAGTGCAGGAGCACCCCATCACGGGCCTGAGTGTCATCACCTTGCCTTAAGTACTCCCGAACTTCTGGGTCCCTCTCACGTCTACTCTTCCGCTGGAAACCTTGGCCACCTGCCCGAGTATCCTGCCCCCGACGCGCTCGCCCTCTGTGGCCACCCACATCCCTCATCTCTGAAGGCACACCATCACCTACGCATCCGGTCCCGGTCCCCCTTCCTCCCACCACTTTCTGGCCCCATGACCAGCTTTACCCCCATAACCAGAGACTGCTCCTCACACCTGTGACCTACAGCTCACTCAGCTGGGCCCACACAGTAGCCATGATGTGTTTGGATGTCTCCCTTCTGAACCCCTCCCCACATTTCCAGACTTGCGTGTTCGGCGGCTCACTTAATGCATCCAGTCGGTGCTCTCCGGAACATCTCCCAGCAACATCACTCACACTACCGACCTCCTCGTCTCAGTCGATGGAGCTTCCATTCCTACAGCTGCTGAGGACTAAAACCCTAGAGATAGCCCCGAATCCTCCCTTTCACCGTGTCTCAGCCCACATTAGAAAGTCAGTGGTCACTTTTCTAGAACACATATCCAGAATCCAGTGACATCCAAGCCAGCACTCTGGTCCAAGAACCCTCACCTCGGCTATGACGGCGGCCTCCACCCTGGTCTTCCCGCCTCCTCCCTCAGCCCGTATCTCTACTTCACGCCACAGCAGGGTGGATCCCGTCGGGACCCTGGTAACATCACGTAGCTGCTCATACCCAAGCCTGCCATTACCACCAGAAGACACACCCAACTTCTCAGGCAGCCATTCCAGTCCTCACTGCCGTCTCTCTGCTCTTCGCTCCCAGCCGCAAGAAAAGAGAACGGTGGTTTCCCGAACGGTGCCAGCTGAGTGTTGACTCAGGCACGTGCACACCCTGCTACGGGTTCCCGGAATAACCGTGCACACACCGGTTGCCAGAAACGGAAACCGCTTCAGGGAACGCTTGGCTCGGGCTTGGGGTTTCTCCTCGGTCTCCAGACCCAACACTTGGGAAATGGCACTTAAGAGTCCCAGGACACAACAACGCAGAAGACAAGCGGGTGGGGGTCAGGTCGGGGCCAGTGCGGGACCGGGCCACCCCCCACTCGTTCGTGGTGGTGCCGTAAGCGCTTCTGCAGCGGCGGGAAATGGGGCGAGTCCGGCCCAGCCTTGGGCCCACAAGACCACGGCGGCTTCCACGGACTCAAAGCTCCCGGGTCCTCGCCCGGCCCTGAAGACTGTGACTCGGCTGGCTGGCCGTTCAAGCTCCGTGCCTCAGGGCTCAGGATCGTCCCTCAGGACGTGCCCCGCAGCTGGAGCCCGCTCCCGCGCGCCAGCGCGCCGGCGCTCGCACTCCGGGGCCCGCACTCCGGGGCCTGGGCCGCAGGGCCGCGAGCCGGCGCCCCGCGCTCGGCCTTCGGGGTCTGGGTGGGGGGACGGCGGGGAGGGCCCGGGGGACGAGCGCTTACCTGAGCCCGGGCCCTGGGCGCGGCCGCCGCCATCGGACTCGGTGGGCGGAGCGGACACTCGGACCTCGCGGTTCCCGTCCCGGCCCCGGTGACCCAGGTGGCGTCGCCGAGCTGCGGACCCGCAACCGTACAGCAGGGTCAGCGCCTCCTTCGCCTCTTCTCGGTCGCGTTCACTCTGTATGGATGATAACTCCCGAACCTTTTTCCAGGTGAGCAAAACCCAGATCAGAGAGCTAATTTTGCGGAGCTCAGGCGACAGCCGGAAGTCCCGCCCGCACTGTACCGGCCACGAACGGAAGAGCCTCTTTGAAGCTCTCATTGGAGAGCGATGCTGCCGCTCGACTCTTCGCATTCTGGGTAACGTAGTCCGCGCAGTTATGAAGCCCGGAGTCAGGTTCATCTTTCAGGGAAGGTCCAGGCTCCGCTGAAAAGGGCGAAGGGAAAAGGCCGATGCTGTTCGGCTTCGCTTCATATTTGACAGAATGTGACCATATTTCTGCCTAATCCTCTCTGACGCTCACCACCCAAGTGTTTGGAGACCGATTTCAGACCCAGGGAAGCTAAGCCCGCTCCCGAAGGCCAATAATATTTTTGATGCTCCCAAAGGCTACAAACCAAATAAACACATCATTCTGGAGCGTCTTTCAGTCGCAAGGTGTGTCCACGCCTGGTGGAGGCTAATAAACATTATCTTATTTCAATTCTAATGCGTTCACTCCATAGCATTAAATTCACTCGATCAAGAGAGAAAATACTCCAGGTTGTGCCATGTCAAGAACGTTGGGCCACCTGGAATCGGAAGTAGAAGGAGAGATATGACAGAGTCGCTCCTTGACTAGTCTTTAGTTAGGACACTATAGGCTTTTTTTTTTTTTTTTTTTTTTTTACACCTGGCCCGTACTTGGCAAGTGCCAGAATCCTGCCAAGTAGGTTTCGCAAGATTTTCTCCCGAATATCTGTTCACCACTGATATGTGATCAAATCCCTCACCATCACACAGGTGATCTCTGATCATACTGACCTGCCTTCAGCAAGGATCTTTTAGGTCAGTTTAGGAGGAATTTCCCTAATCTCCTAGTGATTTTCTATCCATTGACCCCCCCCTCAACAACCGTGTTCCTTGGCTATAAACCCCACCTTTTAAAAAAATCTGAAGTTGAGTCCAATGTGTCTTCCCCATACTGCAAGTTCCCACTGTCCCTGCACCTGGGGGGATGCTCCTGAATAAAGGCTTCGTGACTGTCTCAACAAGTGTCTTAATTTTTATTTTCTTTTTAAGATTTTATTTATTTATGTGAGACAGAGAGAGAGTGTGCGCTGACTCCCCGCTGAGCTGGGAGCTCGATGTGGGGCTGGATCCCAGGGCCCTGAGATCATGACCTGAGCCAAAGGCAGACGCCTAACCGACTGAGCCATCCAGGTGCCCCAATAATTTTTCTCTAACAGATCTATGTATTCTGGATAAAACATCTCTCCTGCCTGTAGAGTCAACTATTCTGTCCCATTCACTGAGAAACACTTTTATCCATTTAATATGTCTTACTTGATATCCAGATTACATTCAGTTCCTTTTAGGAATATAACATCAATCTTAAAAAGACAATAATGAGAAAAATGCTACTTTGGTATGGTACAGTGGCTGCAGTGTTCCAAGTTGAAGCATGTATGTAAATGGTTCTTTCTACCTGGAGATACTGGGAGTATCTTAAATTCATTATTTCACTGCTGCAAACTGATTATCGTTTCTTTTGTGATGCTGCAGGGACTGTTTTGCTTGAAGAATTAATATGATCTCAGGAAAACAGTTGTAAAATTCAAATTACAAAGCTATTATCAATGTTTATGTAGTGCTTGTAGGTGGTGGCAGAAATAGCTTTGGTGACACATCTGTAGAAGGTGAGAAAATGTAAGACCTCAGAGGAGTTTTAGCGGTGATGCCTGAGAACACATCAGATCGAGATGAGCGTGTGACCAGATTGGTCATTCTGAAATTTTGTCTCCAAAATGGAAATCTCCATTCTTGTAAAGTCTGAGCAATACCTGCATGGAAAAAGAATTAAAGAGGACATTTAGAGTACCCAGAATTGTAAAATGTACAGGGAAATTGAGATGTCATGTTTATTCCTGGTCTCACTGATGATCGGTGAACAAAAATTTGGTTTTAGGCACTTCTTGTAGGTGCCTGGAGGACATTGGGTCCTAAGACAGACAAAGACCCTTGCATTCTGGGACTTGTGTTGTTTTCAAGGAAGAAAGACCAGGAACAGAAAAGAGTAACTAAAGAAATATGTACTATGCTAGAATGTAGCAAAGTGGAAGGGGAAGACAAGGTGAGTCTCCTGAGAGGTAAAGTATGGGATGTAATATTACTTAGCCCAATAAGGGAGGCCTCCTTAATAAGAGGAGAAAACACTTGAAATTGTAAGGGATGAGCCTCATGGATATGTTTGCAATAAGTTCTGGGCAGAATAAAGCAGTTTCCTAGGTTATTCAGTCAGTGCAGCCTTCACGGGTCTCAGCAGTGGACGGCCTGGGATGCGAGGCCAGTTGACCTTTCCTTTACTTGTCTTACTACAGATACACTCAGGGCATGTGGGTGAGAAATCCTGGCTCTGTCTCTCAGAGCCTGCAAATCTCCACTGAGGTGGACTGGGTGAGGCCTGGAACCAGTCAACGTCACCTTTCCTAGAATTCTGATTTTCAGAGTTTCATCCCTGGACCCTCACCCAGAGTGTCACCTAGGGACTCTTGAAAAGCACATTCTGAATCCTGAACCTGGCCAGATCTACTGAATCAGGCACTTTGTGGATCAGGCCCAAGTGTCTGTGTTTTAACAAGCTTCCACATGATTCTAATACCTATTCAAGAAATTTCCACCAATTTTCTGCTGTGTTGTGCAGAAATATGTACCTGCATTTTTTGTGACTAACAGATATTCTGTCTAAATTTGTAGAGTTTTAAAACTGAAGTTGGCAAAAACAAAAACAAAGAGAAAAACAAGAAACTGAGTCAGTACATATTTGTTTTCCTAATAGAAATGAAAGTATAAAATGTTTTCTATCTCTTATTGAAGGAGTCCTATCCCATATACAGTTATAAAGTAGTATGTCAAAAGTCTCAGATAGTTAAATCTCCTGGAGAAAAAGAAAGTTTGCAGTATAGCATCCTTTTAGAATGGCTCGTGCACATGGACTCCACTGAGTGTCTATATGTTAAAACATGTTCCTGTACAAGCTGATTTCTGTAGTAAAAATAAAGTCATATTTTGTATACAGATCAGTACTTTGCTGTCTCATTTAACAATGTATCTTGGACAACCTAAAGCTACTTCAACCTTTTACACCTGCTACCTCCTAAAGGCCACACTTAGTAGACCTGAAGCTGCCTCTTTTATTTATATTTTAAAGGTTTTATTTATTTATTTATTTGACAGAGACAGAGACAGCGAGAGCAGGAACACGGGCAGGGGGAGTGGGAGAGGGAGAAGCAGGCCTCCTGCTGAGCAGGGAGCCCAATGCCGGGCTTGATCCCAGGACCCTGGGATCATGACCTGAGCCGAAGGCAGACGCTTAACAACTGAGCCACCCAGGTGCCCAGAAGCTGCCTCTTTTAAAAGACTCCTTGCGGGTCACCTGGGTGGCTCAGTCGTTAAGCATCTGCCTTCGGCTCAGGTCATGATCCCGGGGTCCTGGGACCCAGCCCCACGTTGGGCTCCCAGCTTAGTAGTAAGTCTGTTTCTCCCTCTGCCCTTCCGACTGCTTGTGCACTCTCTCTCTCTCTCTCTCTCCCTCTCTCTCGAATAAATAAATAAAATCTTTTAAAATATATATACAAATAAAAGACTGCTTGCGTTTCATTGCATGCTCCATGGCTGGCCAGCTGCACTGGGGAAGCTGGGCCTACCTACTGATCTCGCCTTGGTCCTACCAAGATCCCTTCTCAATGGCCATGGAAAACTCTGTAGAGGTACCCAAGGTGGTTCCTTGACGCTAGAGAAGTGGGATTTGGGAGAATAGCCCTGGCTCATGGAAACATGTGGCTTGGGAAAATGAAAGATGTAAGGGCAGAGGTCAGGAAACCGCTTCCTGGGTGGCCACCTGGTTATGCACGGTATGGAGCAACAGCTGTGTTGCACTCAATTACTAAAGGTAAAAGCTACCAATGGAATTTACAAATGGATCCAACTCCTGGAGACTTGGTTTTGTAGATGCATTGAAAAAAATAGAGGAGAGTAAGAAAAAAAGCAATATGCAATTCCTTGATTATTGTTGTGTAATAGCTAAATGTAATTTAATAAGAGGGCTGGCAGAGAGAAAGCAAGGAAGGTGAGGTCTCGTCCTTCCATCCTCCTCTCAGGGCATTTCCCAAGCTGCACGTGGATGTGGAGGCAATAGAGATCATAGCCAAGGGATATGAAGGCAACAGGAAATCCCACTGCTTAGTCCTTGGGAGAGGAGATCTCCATGGACAGGGCTGACCTATAGCCTCAGTCTGGGCTCTTTAGGTCCCCTTCACCACAGAAGCAGAGATCACCACTCTTTCCCAGCAGAGGTCAGGTACAGACAGGTGACATCATCCACAGAATCCCATGTTCCTCTTCCAGAGGCTGAATCCTCACTTCTCACTTTAGAGGCTAACTCCCAACCTGTGGCACCTGGCAGTGCCCCTGCATGTGGGGGGATAATCTTGGGGACCTGTTGAAGCCAGCATCCATCTTGTTAGTTCAGATGAAAGAAGGAACACTGTAGGTCATATTGTCCCCATGCACAGCTGGACTGACCATGGAACATGCAGACACAGGCCCAAGAGATAGGAATACTTGCTTATCATTCAAAGGAATACGAAGGAATGCAACCCTGTTAGCTTATGTATGTATAAGTGGTTAATTTAGGCACATACAAGCAGCTGACCAGCACTATCCTAAACACATAATCACCAGATGTACCTAATGAAACCTGTAACATAAGAAATTAATATATTTTTCAGATTTTAAGTCTTGTGAGATAGAACAGACCTCTGTGGGACCAGATGAAAGGGCACCAGAAGTATGTAACATCTGTTAACATGACTTTATGGGCTCCCAATCTATAGCATCCACCTTCTCTGGAGATCCCTACTCCCATCAGGGAGTTCAGGACTTTGAGCATTAGCTCCCTGTTCTCCTGGGTGGTGCCACCAATAAATAGCTGATTTTTTTTTCACCTTGGAAGCTGGGTGTCAGTCTTATTGGCTTGCTATGCATCTGGCAGATAAACTGTCCTTTGATTCAGCTACACTCTTTTATGGACAGGATACAGGTAGTATGATGTGGCCCTTGCTTCTGCCTTCTGGACTCTAAGGAGGGCAGCAAGACCAAACAGCACCCCAACCATAGGGATCTGGAACCTAAGGCTTGTGTCTGTGTCACCAGCCTCCTGGCCTTAGTACCTTTAATATTTGGCCCAATTCTCAGTACAGGAGACCCCTGAGAGTGGCCAGGTGGACAAGGGACTAACCCAGAAGTCTCCACAGTTTTCTGTGGGCTTGGAGGAAGGACCTTGGGGGCACATAGGAGAGATTCGTAGGCTGGGCCAGCCGGCCAGCCACGGAGCAGGAGGACAATGAAATGCACAGCAGTCTTTAAAAAGAGTTGGGTTTAGGGCGCCTGGGTGGCTCAGTTGGTTAAGCGACCGCCTTTGGCTCAGGTCATGATCCCGGAGTCCCGGATCGAGTCCCACATCCGGCTCCCTGCACGGCAGGGGGTCTGCTTCTCCCTCTGACCCTCTTCCCTCTCGTGCTTTCTATCTCTCATTCTCTCTCTCTCTCAAATAAATAAATAAAATCTTTTTAAAAAGTAAATAAATAAATAAAAAGAGTTGGGTTTAGGTCTAATATGTGTGGATACAAGGAGGTGTGGATATAAAATGAGGAAGTGGCTTTAGAATGTCCGAGATATATAGTTAAGTGAGAAAAGCATAGTGCAGCTCTGTATACAAAGCATGTCTTCACTTTTAACCACAACAAACAACTTTTATAGAAACAAATCTGAATTCAGGACCCAGACAGAATGACACACACATGTGCAGACTCAATTCTAAAAGGATAACACTATACAGTAAGCCTCAGCTTCTCTGTGTATTTTTGTAATTCTGTCTACTCTGTCACATTGTTTCTTTTCTCTGATACTGCACAATGTTTTCAAGAATGAAGAAAGAGATCATTTTGGAGAAAACCATCAGAGTGTACATTCTGGTCATGTGTTCAACCTAAATATTCCTGTTCTCGGACATCACTGCTAAATCTTCTCTGAGGTCTTAACTTTTTCCCCATCCACTGATGTTTCATCAAATCTCTGTCTGCCATCACCTTTGAATCACTACATAGCCACTGGTAATAGCTTTCTGTAATTTGCATTTTGCAGCTCTAGTTCTGAGGTAATACCAATTCCCCATGCAGAACAGTCCCTGCAAAAGAAATGGTAATCACTTCCAAACAATGAGACATCATGGTTTTAAGTACTCCAATTCCTTGGAAAAAGGAGAGCAGCCTTTGCATACATGCTCCCTCTTTGAACACTGCAGCCTTTGTCCCCTTCTAAAACAACATTTATTACATTGTTCTTTGATTGATGGATGTTAGATTCCTAAAAGGAACTGGGTTTATGCCAGGATATGAAGTAAGATATTAAATGGATAAAAGTATTGTTCAATGAATTGGACACAAAAATTAGTGATCAGATTAGAGAGATGTTTTCTATGGGTGCATTTTTTAAAAACGCTTGCTTTAGGGTGGCCTCACATTCATCCTATATCTTTTGTGTCACGGCCCTATATGAAGTATTTTTACCTTGTCTCTGACCTAACATACACAGACTGACAAAACTGTCTCTAAGGCTGCTGGGTGTATTTCACTTGTAGGATGATAACGTTTACTAGGTTCTGCTTCCAGGGACACATTTTGTATCTAAATGACTGTATAGAATGATATGTGCCTTTGGGAGCATATGAAATGGTTTTAGCTTTGGGACCACGCTGAGCATCAAGGGGTCTGAAATAATGTCTACAAACACTTGGGTGATCAGTTGCAGACACCACTTCCCAGAGATCTGGGTACGGATCCTTTAAGAAGGAGCGAAGCCGCCCCCCCCCTGCCCCGCCCCCGACCTGGGAAGGAAGACCCTAATCGCCAGAGCCCTTAAGGGGGCATGGCCTTTCCTCCCAGAGGTCGATGGGAATGTCTCATGCGCGTCCTGTGTGTCTGTGAACTACATTACCCAGAAGAGCGCGCGTCGATGGACGGCATCCCTGACCAATGAAGGTAGAGAAAAGAGTCGTTTCTGCGTGTGCCCCTAACGTCGGGGCGGAGCTTCCGGCCTCATCCCCCTGGCGGTCTTTTTGCCTCTTTCATGCCTGTTCATCGGCTAATGTTCTGGAGCGCAGGTTCGGGATCGGGGTGACTCACCGAGAAGGCGCGAGGGAAGGCGCTGTCGCCGCCGCACACACTTGGGTCCGCGGCTGGCGACGCCGCCCGGGCTGCCCCGCGCCGGGGGCCGAGACGAGGACCGCCGGTCCGGGTGTCCGCTCCGCCTGCCGTGTCTGATGGCGGCGGCCGCGCCCCGGGACCCGACTCAGGTAAGCGCTCGTCTTCCTCCCTCCCCCGACCCAGACCCCGGAGGCCCGAGCGCGGGGCGCCGGCTCGCGGCCCTGCGGCCCAGGCCCCGGCGTCGGACGGGGCGGCGGCGCTGGGCGGGGGCCCCGTGTGCGAGCGCCGGCGTGCCGGCGTGAGGAGCGGGCTCCGGGCCGGGGGGCCTGAGGCGGGAGGAGGCCGGAGGGAGGCTGGAGGGGGCCTGAGGCGGGAGGAGGCTGGAGGGAGGCTGGAGGGGGCCTGAGGCGGGAGGAGGCCGGAGGCAGGCGGGAGGGAGGCTGGAGGGGGCCTGAGGCCGGAGGAGGCGGGAGGGAGGCCGGA
>NW_027397162.1:885404-992484 GCF_003265705.2 Callorhinus ursinus
GAGGCTGGAGGGGGCCTGAGGCCGGAGGAGGCGGGAGGGAGGCCGGAGGGAGGAGGCCGGAGGGGGCCTGAGGCCGGAGGAGGCTGCCCGCAGGGGACAGCGCGTGAGGCGGCGTCGCGCCGGGACTGGCGGGCCGAGGTGCCGTACCTCCAGGTGAGGACTCCAGGCGCCAAGGGGCCTTTCGGCCGCAGGAGGGACCCGATCTCCGTTTGCGATTTAAAAGTTTTCCGAAGGCGGTTCAAAGGAAGAGCGGACGGGAGGGCCGTGAAGAGGACGTTGAGGCCTTGGGAGGTTGGATCTTAGTTCAGGTGGCACGGTTGGCAAGAGGGGACACAGCATTGAGGCCCAGCGGTCCGACAGCCAGCGTGAAGTCGCCTGACTCCAGGGCCAGGGAAGGGTGCGGGTAACATGGGCCCAGCGAACCCTGCCATGGACCCGTTCCTCCATTGCCAGCCTCTGCACAGTTTCCCCTTGCGGCAGAGGTGCCCTGGAACTTAACACAGGTGGGTGGAGGCTGTCTCAGCCCCTCACTGGCCCTGGCCACCGCGCACACATTCTCTGGGTTGTGGTGTCCTGGGGCTCTTAAGTGTCATTCCCCCAGGCCTGGGTCTGGGGGCCCTGGGGAAATCCTACGCAGAGGGTCCTAAGTCCAGGTAAGGCTTCTGGCAACCGATGTACTAGGAACTGGTTCCAAGATATGCAGATGCTTAGAGGTGTAGCTGAACTGAGCGTTCAGAAAACCACAGGTACCCTTCTAGGTAGGAATGAAGAGCAGGGGGTCAGGAATCAAGACTGGAACGACTGAGAAGTTGGGTGTGTATTCTGGAGGTGATGGGGGGTGTGGATCAGAGGCAGAAAGTGGTCTCACGATCTTACCAGACTCTGTCTGGCTGCAGAGTGTAGAACAGACCGTGAGACCGGGGGAGAAGGAAGATCAGGCTCTGCAGCTACTGCCAAAGCCCAGGTGAGAGTTAATGGGCCAGAGCTGTGGCTTAGGGAAGGTAGTTGGATTCTGGGTGCATGTTTTAAATGGGCAACTAGATTCTCTGATGCAGGAGAAGGAGTGAAATACAGGACTCAGGGATGATCCCAGTGTTTTAGGTCTTAGCAGCTGTAGGAGTGGAAGGTCCATTATCTGAGATGAAGAATGTAGTAATACTCACTGTGGGGGTGTTAGGAGCTTTGATTTAGGTATATTGAGAGTCTGGGGTGTTTCAGAGACCACTGAATGGATGTATGATGTAGGCAGTTGTACACATAGGACTGGGAATCTGGGGAAGGTTCAGGATGGAGTGTTCAGGGTGTTCACGATTAGGAGGGGTAATCGACAGGTGATGATTGTAAAGCTATGAGGGGCCAGGTAGGGGGCATGGGGAAGGTGGACTGGGTCTCTTGGCTGGGTACCTGGGTGATGGGTGGAGGCTTCACAAACACAAATGGGGCAGGCACATGGCCCTGAAAGGAGTGTGTGTCAGGGACGGGGTAGTCTGGCAGGTGGCCAAGGCTTCCAAGGCAAGGGTGGACATGAATGAGGTGGACGCGGAGGGAGGGGATAACCGAGGCAAGATGTCAGGCAGACCGCAGTGGGTGTTTACTCACCACTCTGTGCACTCACCAGGCTTTTTTGAGGACTTTGTTGGGGTCTGGGCTATTTCATTCAGGCAGGAGGATAAGGTCAAGGGCAAACGTGGTCATTTGTGAGAGTCACTAAGGCCTGGGGTGGACCACTGATGGAGCTGGGCTTTGATGAGGGTTAGGTGGACAGAGGAAGGTTGTGATTGCTTTGGGGACAGCAAGCACAGCACCTTGTGGAATAGGGCCATGGGTATCTGAGATCCATACACATCTGAGGCAAGGAATAGACCCAAGCAGTGAAGTCTTGGTAGGTGGATTTGGGGCTGCGACGGCTAGTGGGCGTTCTGGGAAGTCAGTAGCAGTATTCAATGCTGTTTGAATTTGCGAAGCATCCTATGGATGCTGTATTCAGGTTGTGGTGCAAGGTCTAAAATTAAGAGCCAACATTACATGCGGCACTGATGTTTGGAAACTGTGAGGGCCTCCGATGGCCAGAGTGCTACTTCTGCTCCCCACTCTGCTCCCAGAAATAAGATCTCCTAACCAAGCGATGTTTTTATCAAGGGGATCAGGAGCCGTTCCTGCTTATCCCTCTGTAGTTGGTTTCAGTTCCCTACCTGCCCATGGAGTTACTGACAATAAGTCAGTGGCATCTTCCCAGGGGAAACGGGTACCTCTTTGTATTGATATTACAAATCTTGGATCTCACAACCACCATCTGTTCACTCTTTCCCAGAGTGCCACCCCCCTGTGGCCCTGTGTGGTGTGTGGTGTCCTCTCTCAGACTGTGAATATATATGGTTAGAAAAGTGCTGTCAGTCTCATCTGTCCAGTGTTAGGTGTTCTGTGTTTGGCCATCCCCATAACCCTAGCACACAATCCATTCCCGTCCTCACCAGTGGGGTGAAGAGCAGGTGATTGACATAACAGTCATATATAATTGTAAGACCAGAGAGTAGTTGCCTAAGGTATGCAGGGCAATAAGGTGGTGGCAGCCATGGGCATGTGGCAGTGTCTGCAATGTGGGGGATATGCCATCTAAAGAATGATGTGTACTTGTAGAGGGTGTATGCCTGATGCCCTAGGGCCCTGGGATTGGGAATTGCATGGTTTGTCCGTATTAGGGGAATTACTTAGCAGAAATGGGTGAATGCCTCTGTGCCAAACCCTTGTTTTATACCTTTTTATCCACCTGCCTCATCTTACTGATGGCTGGTGCCCATGATCAATGGACCTGTGAGGAGACAGTGGCACCAGCAGTGCTAGGGCCTGGTTTCTCTTCTGTGTTGGATGCTCAGGAGGAGGATGGGTGAGGGGTAGATGTGGAGGAGATGGATTGTCATCTATGAGGGAGAGGCTGTTTATGGTTTCATCTGTCTCCATCTTGCCAGGGCACTGTGACCTTTGAGGACGTTGCTGTGTCCTTCTCCTGGGAGGAATGGGATCTTCTTGATGAGGCTCAGAGACACCTGTACCAGGATGTGATGCTGGAGAACTTGGCGCTTATAACCTCCCTGGGTAAGGTCCTCACACCCACCTCTGTACCCTGAGCTAGTCTCTCCCTTTGCCTTTTTCCCCAAGGGCAGATCTATTCTCCCATCAGGATCATGGTCTCTGCTTCCTTCCCCCACTTCCTTGAATAGGCAGTGTGGTTGGCTGGCTGAGGTATGTGCACTGCCTTCTCCTTGAGCAGCCCCAACACCTGCTACTCCCATAGCCTCTCAGGGAAGGAGCCAGGGTCAGGACTGTTCCATTCAGCCCAGTGGATCCCACTTTGCTTGCCCTCTCCCTGCCAGGCGATTTGCAGTTACAAAGCACCCAAGTATCCCAGGTTCCACTTTCTTTTTCTAGCTGACATTTCCTCATTCCTTCTTGTGCTAGAAATTGCCATCACTGACCATCACTGTAATGTAGACCACGGTCTGTTCTTGCAAGATCCTTCTTGGAAGTTTTCTTTATAATAGTTTTCTTTCCTGTGCACTGCATGTGCTGAGCTGTTCTTGGCCAGTGCTGTCCACTTATCTCTCCTGTCTTTCCCTTATTTATACTTGCATCATCCAGGTGCCACATAGTTGCTCATCTCGGGATTGTGGAGAGTCTGTTGTGGTTCACAGCCTGGCTCTGAACAGTGACACCTGGGGGTGGCATGACCTCAGGGTTGTGTACACATCATACCAGAAACTTATTCCACATGGCTGGTCTTTTGTTGGTAATGACAGTGGCCCCCACACTTCATACCTGCCTTTCCTTCCCGTCTTTACACTCAGGTGACTGGTCAACTGCTATTCATCACTTGTACTCTTACTTCCTGCCCAGGGCTAATCTGCACCTCCCTGGATTCCACATCTTGACCATTTTAGTCACTGTTCCATGTGGGGTACTGTCCTCCTTGGCTCTTATGTGTTGTGTCGTGAGGTGAACACAGATTGTTAAACAGTCCTTGAACACCAGGCTCTCTTTCACTGTTGAATTTTCCTGGGCCTGAACACACCCTTCTGCATGGCAGACTAGGTCCTGTTGAAAGTTATGTGTAGACCTTGTCTCTCTTCAGTGTGTTTATTTCACCTCATGAGTGCCCCTAAACCTCCATTTTGTGAGCAGTGACGGCCCAGCACTGCTAAGCAGCCTCATCCTCAGCCTGAACTCAAACCTCTTATCCTATGAACAGTCTCATGCACTCGTTTCTGGGTTTGTTAGACATGCTTGGGTAGCGGCTGCCTACCCACAAAAGTCATCGTGCACTTCACCAGCATTTCCTGCTTTCAGGTTGTTGGCATGGAGCAGAGGATGAGGAGGCACCATCTGAGCAGAGCATTTCTGTAGGAGTGTCACATGTCAGGGCTCCCAAGACAGGTCTTTTTCCCCAGAAGGCCAACCCCTATGAGGTGTGTGGTCCAGTCTTGAAAGATAATTTTTACTCGGCTGAGCACCAGGAAACACAATTCAGTGAGAAAGTGTACACTGGTGAGACACATGAGAAAAGATTCTGTTTCAGCGAAAACCTTCAGCAGCAGCAGAAGCAGCATGTGAGCGATAAGCCCTTCGGTAACAATGTAAGCAGAGCTTCAGTGATCAAGAGCTGCAGGTTGCAAGTGTCAGGGAAGCCCTTTATCTGTGGGGAGATTGGGAAGGATTTCTTGGCCAGCTCAGGATTCCTCCAGCAGCAGGCCACACAGACTGGAGAGAAGTCAAACAATGCAACTGAATGTGGGGCGGCTTTCCACAAGGGAAAAACTCAACACTGCTGGGGAGACAGCACAGAAGCTTTCAGCCACAAGCACACATTTGTTCATCACCAGAGAGTCCGCCCTGGAGAGAGATGTTACATGTGCAGTGAATGTGGGAAATCTTTTAGCCATAACTCTAGCCTTATTAAACATCAGAGAGTTCACACAGGAGAAAGGCCTTACGAGTGTGGGGAGTGTGGAAAATCCTTTAGCCAGAGCTCCAACCTCTTTCAACATCGGAGAGTTCACACTGGAGAAAGGCCTTACGAGTGCAGTGAATGTGGGAAATCTTTTAGCCAAAGCTACAGCCTCAATAACCATCGGAAAGTTCACACTGGAGAGAGGCCATTTGAGTGTGGAGAATGTGGCAAATCCTTCAGTCAAAGATCCAACCTCATTCAACATCGGAGAATTCACACTGGAGAAAAGCCTTATGAGTGCAGTGAGTGTGGGAAGTCCTTTAATCAAAGTTCTGCGCTCCTGCAACACCATACCGTTCACACCGGAGAACGGCCCTATGAGTGCAGTGAATGTGGGAAATCCTTTACCTACAATTCCAGTCTTTTAAAACACCAGAAAGTCCACACAGGATCAAAGCCTTATGAGTGCAGTGAATGTAGGAAATCTTTTAGCCAGAATTGCAGCCTTGTTCTACATCTGAGAGTTCACACTGGAGAAAGGCCTTATGAGTGCAGCAAATGTGGAAAATCTTTTAGCCAAAGCTCTGCGCTCCTTAAACACCAGAGAGTTCACACTGGAGAAAGGCCATATGAGTGCAATGAGTGTGGGAAGTCCTTTAGGCGAAGCTCCAACTTCAGTGACCATCGGAGAGTTCACACTGGAGAAAGGCCGTATAAGTGTAACCAGTGTGGGAAATCCTTTAGTAAAAGCTCTGGCCTCACTCGACACCAGAGAGTTCATACTGGATTGGGCATTATAAATATCTTGAATGAGAAAGCCATTAGCCGAAGCCCTTACCTCATTGATTACCACAAAATTCACATGGGAGAAACAACTTAGATATGTAGCAAATGTATTTCCTTGTTCAGTATAACAACGAGGAGATCTCTTTTGAGGGTACCATTTGCCTGAATGGCGCCTCTTACATCCACACATCAAAATAAATTCCAGGTATGTGGAGCTGTGTTGCATGTTTCAGCTTGGACCCGTGTGAATTTTTATTACTGTTGATTCTGTAGCAGCAGCCATTCACCTCTCCCACCTGCAGGTGCCCATATGTATATCATTTATCTGCTCTGATGTGTTCAGCAAAGTAAACCTTGGTGTTTTCCCATTCACTGGGTAAATGTGAGAAGCCAGAGTACTCATTTTTTTCTCTCTGATTAGTAGGGCACAGATGACCCTGTTGTGTTCCAGAGGACTCCATCTGAGTTCTGCCTGTGACCTGAAAAGTCACCTTTTTTAGGGATATTGGTCTGGTAATTCTTGTGATGGAATTTCCTAGCCTCCAAATCACTAACCGAGGAACAGCCTTCCTCTGTTAATTCTGGTTTGTGCTATAACAAAGGCCTTATTGTGCAAGTCATCTTTATCTTGAGGGTTAGATTTACTTTATGGGGTGGTTTCAGAATGACAGGAGAAATAGCTGGCATGGGCACCCCAATCTTTGTGTGCTTCAGGGGGATAGAAGGATGGTAGTCCTGTCTCTAGTTTGGGCCTTGTTTGCATTGTTGCCGAAGGCCTCTAAGGAAATTATGTAGGGTTTTGTGGTTAAATTGTAGCCTGGATGCCAGGAAGTTTCGTGCTGTCAGCACTCACCTTGAAGAGGGGGCAGTTGTGACAATCTCTGGTACTTCTGGGAACAACATAAAATTGTTTTCTTGTTTGCAGGGGATGTTGCATTGTGCTCAGCACTGGTGCAGGAAATCTGTTCCCAGGTCTTGGAAAGGAGAGATGTACCCTAATGCCCAGAATTCTGTTTGGTGGTGTCACTGGCTGAAAGATTATAGGGGGAGTCATAATTGTACACAAACGGAGAATTAACAGAGAGGGCAAGAGATTGCAACAAACTGGTTGGATTGTGCCTCTTTTATAAAAGGGCACCTGCTATTGTGCTAGTCAGTATGGCTGTGAAGGATGAGCAAGTACAGAAATTCTCAGATCCTTCTGAACTGTGAAGCTTGTGTAGCTGAGGGCCTTGTCAGAAAATAATCTAATAGGGGGACGCCTGGGTGGCTCAGTTGGTTAAGCATCTGACTCTTGGTTTTGACTCAAGTCATGATCTCAGGGTTGTGAGGTCAAGCCCTGCAAACAGATCTAGCCTCAGTGCGGAGCCTGCTTGGGATCCTCTCTCCTTCTCCCTGTGCATACACTCCCCCCACCACCACCACGTTCACACTCTCTCACGTGTGCTCTCTCTATAAGAAAAGGAATCTAACAGTTTTATGGATTCCTGTAGTTTCTCTGCATTGTTCACCATAAGGCCTTTGTTGCACAGGAAGGAAAACAAAGATAGAAAGAAAGAAGATCTCAGTCCAGAAATGCAGGCTTTACGCAGCCTGCATTCCCAATGACTCAGGTGGAAATGGCTTTCATTGCTCACCTGTATTTGCTGCAAACGAAGCAAGGTGCTGATCCCAGGGCATTACAAGGGATATGGTGCGGTCAATACAGGTTTGCCAAACTTTGTTTTTTGAAAACAGAATTTTTTTTTTATTATACCGTTAATGCCTTTTTGGTATGGTTAATAAATAATAAATTGTCCATATTTAAACTGTACCATTTGATGAGTGTTGACATTCCTATAAACCCATGAAACCATCATCACAAATCGTAACAATGTGCATATGCATCACCCCACATTCACTCATGCCCTTTAATTATTATCTCCTTCTCTCTGCCCTCCAGGCAAACATTGATTTACTTTCTTCTACAATAGATTCATATGTATTTAATGTAATTTTACACGAATGAAAATAAAATGTTTAGTTTTTTTTCCCCGCTGGGTGTTCTCATCTGGTATATTTATTTTGAGATTTGTCAGTGGGTCTGTGTAATTAGTTCATTCTTTTAATGTTGTCAAGAAATGTAATGTTCTATCTACTATTTGTTTATTTACTCATCTGTTTCAGATATTTGAGTTGTTTCTAGTTTGGGGCTTTATCAAACAGTTGTTAGAGACATTTGTTTGATTCTTAAATTTATGATTCTTTGTATGGATATGTTTCATTCCTCTTGTGTTGATACCTCAGAGCGCCTCAGAGCTGTAGTTACAGGGCTGTGATTTGGGGACTGTTAAATGAGGTCATCCTAAGGAGAACTCCTCCCTGTTAGCTCCCTATGAAAAGATGTGTTAGTTATGGGCTGAATTGTATGTTCCCAAATTCATATGTTGAAATCATAATCTCCAGTACCTCAGAATGTCACTGCATTTGGAAATAGGGTTTTTAAAAAGGTAAAATAAAGGCGATACTGTGGACACTAATCCAGTGTGACTAGTGTCATTAAGAGGAAATTAGTACACAGACACACAGAGGGAAGATCATGTGAAGACAGAGGAAGAAAATGCCCACCTACAAGCCAAGGAGAGAGGTCTCAGGAGAAATCAGTGCTGCTGACACCCTGATATCAGATACCTAGCATATGAGAAAATACATTTCTGTTGCTTAAACCACCCAGTCTGAAGTAATGTATTATGGTGGCCTTAGCAAAGTCTTATGGGAGCCATCAGCATCTGGGAAGGAGAGGGTCTGCAGGGTGCCCTAGGGACAGAGGGAGGAGGTGATTATGATCCGTAAAGTAGTTGGAACCAGAAGGAGGGATGGGCTTGGAATTGATTCCTCCATCCCCACCTCTCAGTGGAGGTCACAAAGAGAAACTTGCTGCCCAACCTCCCCCTAGGTTCAGTTTCCAGCTGTGTAAAATGGAGATCATGAGCAAACCTGCCTCTGGGGCGATTTGAGGATGTAAAGAACTCATGGCCTAGGAAAGGGACTCAGATGGAGAATCTTTTTTTTTTTTTTAAGATTTTTATTTATTTACTTGATAGAGACACAGCGAGAGAGGGAACACAAGCAGGGGGAGTGGGAGAGGGAGAAGCAAGCTTCCTGTGGAGCAGGGAGCCCGATGTGGGGCTTGATCCCAGGACCCTGGGATCATGACCTGAGCCGAAGGCAGATGCCCAATGACTGAGCCACCCAGGCGCCCCTCAGATGGAGAATCTTTGAAGAGTGATGATTGTCCTAAGGGGTGGGGATTAGGGTTAGCAGTGCCTTTGGAGAGGGGGGCAAAAGATCACTGGGGGCAAATATTGAGATATTTATACCTGGGGGGCCTTGCAGGGGCTGAGGTTGACATGAGGGGGTGGGTAAGGTTCCCACCTGGCTCTTCCTGAAGCTCTGATCCCTACTGGACAGTCCCAAGCCAGTGGGGGACAAATAGGGACTGAGTGGCTTGGACCATGCACACATCACCAAGGGGACCTGGATAAGTGGTGGCCATACCTCAAGGGCCCCTTGAACACCTTCTTATGGACTTTATCCAGCTTCTACCCTCTATGGGACTTGAATATATTTTAGTGATTGTATGTCCATTTGCAGAGTGAGTTAAAGCATTTCTTTGCTGAAAAGCTGCAGCTCTTATAGTCACTGAAAAGCTGATTGATTTTGTTTCCAGCCCTGGATCATCCCAATGTTTACATCTACATCAAGTCATCATGTCACACACTTTATGGGAACCATTATAAACACTCTCTTTTATCACTCACAATCTTCTAGAAAAGTTGAACAGACCACTGGCATCGTTAACATCAGCAAAACTTTCAGAAACCTTTAAGCTCCCTTGGCCAAAGATATTCCCTCTTGCCCTTATGGCCATGGAGTCCACTCACTCAGTTATCCCGCTGTGAATTACTAAGTGGAAGACTCATGCATGTGTCTAGGGATTTCACTTCCAATACTAGTTACTGCTCTGCTACATGCAGACATGGCAAAATATTACCGGGGATTCACATAATATATCCAGTCCTGTCACCAACTCACTAAGGCCACCTTCTGAAAACATGTTTTAAAGGGCTTTTTTATGATCTTCAACTAGTAGATTCTGTTGGAACAGACCCCAGAGAATAACTGCTCATAAATCTCATCGGAGGGAACCTATCAGGTGCTGTTAGCAATAAATAGAGTAGTGAAACTCCAGAGAGTCACTCTGGTTCATGTTGCACAACTAAAAAAGAAATCCAGATTTCCACACAATTGGAAGGCTACTCCAATCCAAGACCTCAAACTGAGGATTCTGAGCTGATCTTCAAAAGCAGACAGGTGACCCAAAACCTTCGGAACAAACAGATGACAGCTTCCACTCGATACCTCACAGCAAGACATCTGTCTAACAAATTACTGTTTTGTATTTTTAATCTGCTTGCCTGTAATTGTTCCACTTCTCATTTTCCACAGACCCCTTGTCATCACCACTAATGGCCCTTTTACTCGTTTCTTCCTTATAAGGTTAGGTTAGGTCAGAACATAATCTTAACACCCTTATTAGGTTATCCCTAACAGCAGCCCCTACCCTCAGTCACTGCTGGATATGCCATTCATCACCCGCCTACCATGATAAAACCTTTGGGCCATGCAGGTTGCATCAAATGAGACCATAGGGAGTTACAGCGGATGGCATTTCCACTTGCACATACATGGACCTTGACCTTACATGAATCAATGTGTGACATTGCTAGTGTCCCTCTCTCCCAGAAAAAGAACTGATTATTTCAATCTTGATGAGAACTCAGGCGATCCTAAGTTTGATTTCAATAATCTTCATAGGGCAATGTGCCCAATACTTACTACCTGGTAGAGACCGATAGAGATCCAAAAATGTAACCCAGTCCTGTAAGCCCTTGGTTCTGACCTTATATCATGAATGACTCCTTTGTTCCCAGATGTCTATGTGCCCTTGACAGATAACTACTTTCTTTGTGGCCAGGACCCACAGGATTCATACTAACACGTCATGCACTTTAGGAATAATATCTTAAAACTTGTCCATACATGAGGGACCCTAGTTCTATAAATCACCAACGTTGGAAATCCGACTCAGGAGTGATTTCTAAAATGAGGTCTTCTATTCAGCACACTGAGGAGAGTACTGACTCATTGTTTATGTGAACGATATGAGTAGTGTTCCCATCAGTGGGAATCATACAAATATAAAAGACTAATAAACCTATCACTATCCTTGGCAGTAGTTTTAAGACACCAGTTCTGCCCTAGATGTAGTAAACATTTGTCTCAACTCATGGACACAAGTAGTGATGGACTGTCTCATTGCTCTAGATTTCTTGTTGGCTAGTCATGGTGGAATCTGTGCCACTGCTAATACTGCTTGTCCTTGGATCTATGAAACAGACGAGGGACTATTAATTGTGCTTGCTTTTGTCATAGTGGTGATGACGCTGGTCTGTTTGTCCAGAGTCTTAAATGCTTCTATGCAACTGCACTTTTATCAGATGATCACTGTGATGATATAACAGTAAAAAGGTCAAGCCAATCTTGCAGTACCCACTATGAAGATGAACAGTCTCTAAAGCAGTGAAGATTTGAATCTGTGTTTCCCCCAAATTAGTCAACTTCTCAGAAGTGAGAGAAAGACCAGGGTGAGACTGAGAGAATATAGAAATAGACAATGGCCAGACCATATAGAAAGATAGAACTCAGACCCACAGTCTCTGGTAACCAGCACAGGAAACCAACCCATTATCTATATAACCAGCCCAAGATGCCAGCTATCTAGAAGTGAAACCTATAGAAAATCATACCATTATATTTAGCAACATTTCAGGATGCCAAAGGATGACCCCAGTAACGATGGCACCAAAGAGCCAGGACATGATTAATAATGGACGATTCCATTATTAAGCATAATTAATAATAATGAAGATTCCTTCATTTTTGTCCTTGTTTGCAACATAATACCAACCAGAGAAGGCCAAATATGTACGCCTAACAATCATGTAGGATGCATCTTCTATTTAGCCCAGCTCCAGCTTCCCAATCAGGGCATACCTGAAGTCTTACCTTTTTAAACTATAAGGCTTTACCACTCTTCTGCCTGCCTTTGAGAATCTGCAAAAATGCAAGTGATGGGTTCTGACAACCTTGTCGCAGGAAGGGCTTTGAGTGTTCTCATTTGGCTGGTCATCTATTTCCATAGCTCTTGGACATTCCTCAAAATACTGTCTTATAAGTTGATTTGAAATAATTTTGACTGTGATTTTACAAGGATTAATTAGCAATAGTGTTAAATTTACTTGTTGTGTTTCATTTTCCATCTTAGGTTATTGACATTTTGGCAATTGATCCGTCAGAGAACATACCCTTATCTAAACATCTTTCAGGGAGGCAAGTTTGAGTGTAAACTGCTTTGGAGTCTTTCCGTACCAAGTATAGAAAGATGGTCATTGATTAATCAGAATTTTATTTCCTTTTTGTCCTGAAAATAAACAGTATTGCAGGGTCCACTTAGGAATTCTGGCATTAGGTAATTTATGATAAGCTTAAACCTTCCTCACTGGTGAATCCTCCTAAACACTGTCCCTCTTTGTCCTATTTTTAGTCCAACTTTCTTTCTTTTCCTTCAGTCCACAGTATTCTGAGTTGGCCTCCATGTCCCTTGAGTTTGTAACTTCCTTGTGGAGGAGAGACATTCCTGAAAATGGACATTTCACCTGGTTATGTTAAAATCTGTGGCATAGTCAAAGACTTCCCAAATCCCAGGGGAAAAAAGAAAAAATCTGCTAAGTCACTTATTCTTCTGCTGTGCACACAATCTCCAGGAATCAATCCGTCTTCTGATTGAGCCAAGAGATGCAAAAACATGGTTGGAAAGAGTCCAGTAGACCTGACTTTAAAATATTTTAAGATTAGTGAAATTTGAATGCTTAAAAATGAAAGAACTAGAAATCTTCTGAAACTTTTAGAAAGGACACTGATAATGTAAGAGAAAATTATTGTCCTAAAGTAGCATAAAGGAAGGTAAATATTAATCTAATGCTTTTAACATTTTATTTGAGAAAGAGTGAGTGAGAGAGAGAGAGAGGAGCAGGGGGAGGGGCAGAGGGAGTCTGATGCAGGGCTCCATCCCAGGACCCTGGGACCATGACCTGAGGCAAAGGCAGACGCTTAACCAACTGAGCCACCCAGACGCCCCTGGGGCTGGCTCTTTATGTTGCTAAACATAATCATCCTCAAAGCTGTTTTTCTAAAAAAAAATTTGCTAAGTTGTGATTTTGAATAATGGCCTTGACCCCTAGATCACCAAGCAAGAATGAGAAAGAGGAGACTGCAGAGCTTTCGTGTAATTGCAAGTGTGTTTTTTTTAAGATTTATTTATTTGAGAGAGTCTGAGCAAGTACAAGATGGGGGAGGGGCAGAGGGAGAGGGCGAGAATCAACCAGACTCCCTACCGAGCTTGGAGCCTGAAGTGGGGCTTGACCTCCCTACCCTCCCTACCCTGGGATCAGGACCTGAGCCAAAACCAAGAGTCAGATGCTTGACTGACTAAGCCACCCAGGCGTGTCCTAAGTGTGTACGTAGATGTTTACAAAATATGTGTACACACACACACACACACACACACATATTTTAAGATTTTATTATTTATTTGGGAGAGAGAGAGAGTGTGCAAGCATAAGCAGGGGTAGCAGCATGCAGAGAGAGAGGGAGAAGCAGACTTTCTGCCAAGCCGGAAGCCCAATGTGGGGCTGGATCCCAGGACCCCAGGATCATGACCTGAACTGAAGGCAGACACCGAACCAACTGAGCCACCCAGGCGCCCCTACAAATTATATTTTTTAAAAGGTCATATACCCCTATCAATTTATCTTTTTGAACCACTTAGACTTTTTATTTTCTAAAAAGGAATTACATCTTTTCACTGATTTTTTCTTAAAGATTTTATTTATTCATTTGAGGGCAAGAGACAGAGAGCACACAAGCAGGGGGAAGGCAGAACGAGAGAGGAGAAGCAGACTCCCTGCTGAGCCAGCCAGAAGCCTGATGTGGGGCTCGATCCCAAGACCTGGAGATCATGACCTGAGCCTAAGGCAGACGCCTAACCATCTGAGCCACTCAGGAGCCCCTTCTCACTGATTTTTACCATGTAAAATATGTTACCACAGTATTGCAGTCTGTATAAGACAAAGATTTAATCCCTAATGATTTCAAATTTATAAATTGCATACATTGGGTTTACAAGTCAATAAGTTATCATTTTTCAGAGTACCCTATCCTTCCAGTTCAGTGTCTGCACATGAAGTATCCTTCATTCTGTCTGGACCTTTCTGTTTCCTGAATGTGCACACGGCTTCCCAGCACCACTCCTCAGGCACTTTCTCTCTTTGGAATACTTTTCCCAACACTCTACACTTAATAAATCATTGCACAGTATTTATTCCAGACATAAAAAATATATCTTTGGGGCGCCTGGGTGACTCAGTCATCAAGCATCTGCCTTTGGTTCAGGTCATGATCCCAGGGGCCCTGGGTTCGAGCCCCGCATCGGGCTCCCTGCTCCGCGGGAAGCCTGCTTCTCCCTCTGCCACTCCCCCTGCTTGTGTTCCCTCTCTCGCTGTGTCTCTCTGTCTTTGAAATATATAAATAAAATATGAAAAAATATATATATATCCTCAAGGAATGTTTCCTTGAGCCATCAGGCTAGATCATGTATACTGATTGTACTTTATCATATTATCTAGTTGACCTTCCAGCACTTATAGTAACTTAAAATTTGTAATAATTTGTATAGATATATGTTTATAGATTGTGTACTGGCTAAACTATCTTTTTAAAGATTAATCCGGGGGTGCCTGTCTGGCTCAGTGGTGATCTTGGGGTTGTGAGCTCGAACCCCACATTGGGTGTAGGGATTAATTAAAATAAATAAATAAAATGCTTAAAAATTAAAAAAAAATTTTTCCAAAGCTAAGATGCCACACATTATAAAAGAGACCATTATTTTATGGGGAACTCAGAAAGAAAAAAATGCTGTGATAAGGTGTCTTCATGATAGTTTTACATGATGCAGGAATCATCACAGTCTAATGTTACTTTCAGATTGTTTTTTTAAGGATTTGACAGTTTCTCCCTCTGTTGTGTGTCTCACTCAGCGGGCACAGTGGGTTAGGGACAAAGCTCAGCCACAAGTACAAGATGCTATTCAGTATATCGTGCAGCCCAATTTCAGAGGGTTAGACTGAAGAAAATTGTGTGTCCTAAGATCATTGCAATGTATTTCAACCCCAATAAGGACGGGGGCCACTGGTCAGTCAAATGTATTGTACCATTGAATCCCGGCTTCATAGTGGAGGCTTAGCCTTGCATAATGGATGAATGGACATATGAATATATTGCAAACCACACAAACCACCAGACCTTGTGAAAAATTTAGAGAAAATTACCTTTTTATCCCAGCAGCGAGAACAACCTGGAGACAGGTTGTTGTTCCTGATGAGCACAAAGGGGCTAAAAATAGGGAAACATGTTTCTGTAAGTGCAATGGTGTTTATCAGCCCAATTTTGGATTATCAAATAGCCCCATATAAAGTACCAAGATGGAAGAAAGGGAGAAGGTGACAAAAGTGCACACCAGAATCAGGATGGTTTGGGTGGCTCTGGTCTCAGGGGAGTGTCTGGGGGCATGACTATATTGTACTTGCCTCTTGTGCCTGTAGGGGATGCTCACCATGGAGCCATTAGCCCAGGCCACGAGACCCAACTACACAACATCAATGAAGAAGAGCATGGACACATGTTTTTATATAATAAGGAGAGATCAGTTTTCCCTGTGAAGGGAGGGAACCAGAATATTTCACCCCAAAACAAGCCAATTTGGCAAATACATTGTTTTTATTTATTTTTTTTAAAGATTTTATTTATTCATTTGAGACACAGAGATACAGAGAGAGGGAGAGAGAACATGAGCAGGGAGAGAGGCAGAGGGAGAGGGAGAAGCAGGCTTCCCGCGGAGCAGGGAGCCCGATGTGGGGCTCGATCCCAGGACCCTGGGATCATGACCCGAGCCGAAGGCAGATGCTTAACCATCTGAACCACCCAGGCGCCCCAAATACATTGTTTTTAATTCAAGACACAAAACAGCAGGCACAAGGACACGGAGACTCTCCCCTTTTTTCTCTGAAAGAAGGCTATAAAACTCCCACAGAAGACAGGAACAGGAAGACAGAAGATACTGTTATCAGTCCAGAAAAGCACCAGAGAAACCTACACACAAAACCTTACTACATTAGTCTCCTCCCGTATATGTACCTTTCTCACAAATGCCAACCTGGGAACCTAAGACTGCTTTGTTTTCTCCTGTCATTTCTCTACAACCTGTTCTTTGTTGATTCTCTAGAAGCTGAAATTTGGAGCCACCGTTTTGAGTTACTTCTGGTTTAGGTTCCTCCTGGAGATGTGCACTGCATGCTGCAATAAGCTTCCTCTCCCTCCCTCCCTCCCTCCCTCCCTCCCTCCCTCAGATCTATCTTTCTGTTACATGGACCTCAGCCAAGAACACAGAAGGGTAATCGAACATCATTTTTCTTTTTCTACACCTGCTGAATGTAGACATACGCACCAAAAAAGTCTACCCCACCCCCTCACCAATTTTCTGTACATCCTTGGGGACACACAGTCTACCCACCTGGGCCCTGACGGAAGATTTGATGATAGCTTTGATCACTCTGCAATATTTTGGTGCTCTGGTGCCATCCCCCAGAGAAAGTACGTATGGTTTATAATGTAAATGTTGTGAAAGGTGGACAGAGTATGCTTCTAAATGTCAAAATTCCCCCTGCCTTTCCTTTTGAATTATAGCAACTACACCTACTGTCATTTACAATTTTTGTTCGCCTCACAAGGAAGAAAATTTTCCAAATTGCTGAACCCTGGTTTTTCACACGGGCAATGACCTTCTCTGACAGACCCCGAACTCCCTTACTCCAAGTCAAGAAGAAGGTGTTGTTTTGGTTTGTAAAAGTGTGGTAAAAATAGACATCATGTACAATTTAACATTTTAGCCATTTGTAAGCATCCAGTTCAGTGGCATAAAGTCCATTTACATCCTCCTTGTCATGTTACCTCTTTTAAACGACCCTTAGAGTCATGATTTGCCCAATGAGTGTCCTCCCTTCATTTGGAAGTTCTATGTATGGGGGTTCAGTTGTGCTTGTCCATCTTCCTTCCTCTTTTTACTCGTGAGGAGGTAGGACGTGAAATCCCCAAGTAGCCAGATGGTAGCACCGTCAATTCAAAGTTACCTGCACACTAAATCTATAAACAGGGTCTGGAAATCATTTAAGTTCATCTGCCTCCAGGGAAATTGTTGCTCTGGATTATAACCAATCTTCTCCATGTTCTGACATTATTTCTCCTTCTTTTCACCTGGTACTTTGCCTGATCATGAAGCAATCCCATCTGGCAAGAACTGAATTATCTGCCTGCCACATGAGACAAGTATGCACAGGCCTGTCCCCATCTTGCCCTTTTTGCCTACCCCAAATGTGTCCGTCATAAAAATGTGTGCTTCCTCCTGTCAGAAGCCAAACCTGAAATCAAAGACTTAGATGTAAAGAAACACGAATATTGATTGATTTAAAAAAAAGCCCCCCAAAACAGCAGGTGCCTGAGGATGCACTGACCTCTCCCCTTTCCGTCCTGGAAGCAGGAAATACCACCCTTTCCATGGAAAATGTCCTCCTTCTGCCAAAAAGAGAGTGACATTCTTGTCGAGGACAGGAAGCTGAGAATAAGAAAATTCTGTACAGACTTTGTTATAAATAATGCTTACCTTCCTGGGGTTTCTCCACAGAGTTTAGTTACTTTCCCACAACCACCTCTCTGTTCAGCCCAATATAAAAACATTTAGGTTCTGCCACTTCTTTTGGTCCTTGTTTCCTTAGGAGGACTCCCTTGTCATGTAAAATTTATAAGCAATAAATTTGTGCACTTTTCTCCTCTTAATCTGTCTTGTGTCAGTATACTTCTCAGACCCAGCGGCAACCCTAAGATGATTGACGTATGGTTTTGCCTTAATGACATCTTCCTTTTGGCAGCTTGGAATTCTCCCTCCTTCATTGGTTTGATTCTTCAGTATGTGGACATGCTCTCAGCTACCATCTTAAGAAATTGTATGAATATTTTCAGTGTCTTTCTTTTTTTAATTTAAATTCAGTTAACTAACATATAGTGTATTATTAGTTTCAGTGGTAGAGGTCAGTGATTCATCGGTCTTATATAACACCCAGTGCTCATTACATCACGTGCCCTCCTTAATGTCCATCACCCAGTTACCCCATTCCCCCAACCTCTTCCTCTCCAGCAACCCTCAGTTTGTTTCCTATGATTAAGAGTCTCCTATGTTTGTCTCCCTCTCTGGTTTCATATTGTTTTATTTTTTCCTCTCTTCCCCTATGATCCCCCGTTTTGTTTCTTAGATGCCACATATGGGTGAGATCATATAATTGTCTTTCTCTGATTGGCTTGTTTCACTTAGCATGATACCCTCTAGTTCCATCCACATCATTGCAAATGGCAAAACTTTAGGTTTTTTGATGGCTGTGTGATATTCCGTTGTGTGTGTGTGTGTGTGTGTGTGTGTGTGTGTGTATAAATATATATATATATATTTATATATATATATATATATACATACCACATCTTCTTTATCCATTCATCTGTCGATGGACATCTGGGCCCTTTCCATAGTTTGGCTATTGTGCACATTGTTGCTATAAACATTGTGGTGCAGGTGCCCCTTCAGATCACTACACTTGTATCTTTGGGGTAAATACCCTCTAGTGCAATTGCTGGGTCATAGGGTAGCTTTATTTTCAACTTTTTAAAAAAAGATTTTATTTATTTATTTATTTGTCAGAGAGAGAGAGCACAAGCAGGGGCAGTGGCAGGCAGAGGGAGAAGCAGGCTCTCAGCCCAATGCAGGACTTGATCCCAGGACCCTGGAATCATGACCTGAGCTGAAGGGAGACACTTAACTGACTGAGGCACCGAGGTATCCCTAAAAATTTTCAGCTTTTTGAGGAACCTCCATACTGTTTTCCAGAGTGGCTGCACCAGCTTGCATTCCCACCAACAGTGTGGGAGGGTTCCCCTTTCTCCGAATCCTTGCCAACATCTGTCGTTTCCTGACTTGTTAATTTTAGCCATCCTGATGGGTATGAGGTGGTATCTTATTGTGGTTTTGATTTGTATTTCCCTGATGCCGAGTGGTGTGGAACATTTTTTCATGTGTTTCTTGGCCATTTGTGTGTCTTCTTTGGAGAAATGTCTGTTCATGTCTTCTGCCCATTTATTGATTGGATTATTTGTTCTTTGGGTGTTGAGTTTGATAAGTTCCTTATAGATTTTGGATACTAGCCCTTTATTGCAGTGTCTTTCAAAATAAAACCTACTCTTACTACAGGATCCAGCAAAAAATTACTGACCCAAATGAGTAAAAAACTTACATTCACACAGAAGCCTGCACACCAATGTTTACCACAACTTTATTCATAACTGCCAAAACTTGGTTGGAAGCAACTAAGATGTCCTTCAGGAGGAACCAACATACTGCTCTGGTGCAGGATGTGGATAGGGTAGTGTAGGGGTGGGGTGGGGCTCTGAGTACCCATGTGTGTGTTTGGTGAGCAGGGAGCAGTGAAGGCAGAGCGGAGAGCATATGAGAGATCTCTGTACTCTCCGCTCAATTTTGCTATAAACCCAAAATTGCTCTTTAAAACACACGCACACACAGACACACACACACAATAAATCCTGTGAATTAAAAAAAAAAAATTATTCCAGGGATGCCTGGGTGGCTCAGTTGGTTAAGCGTCTGCCTTCGGCTCAGGTCATGATCCCAAGGTCCTGGGACTGAGTCCCACATTGGGCTCCTTGCTCAGCCGGGAGCCTGCTTCTCCCTCTGCCTCTGCTGCTCCCCCTGCTTGTGCTCTCTCTCCTCTCGCCTGACAAATAAGTAAAATATTTTTAAAAAATTATTCCAGGGCGCCTGGGTGGCTCAGTTGGTTAAGCAACTGCCTTCGAGGGCGCCTGGGTGGCTCAGTCGGTTAAGCGGCTGCCTTCGGCTCAGGTCATGATCCTGGAGTCCCGGGATCGAGTCCCACATCGGGCTCCCTGCTCAGCAGGGAGTCTGCTTCTCCCTCTGACCCTCTTCCCTCTCATACTCTCTATCTCTCATTCTCTCTCTCTCAAATAAATAAATAGAATCTTTAAAAAAATAAAAAAAAATTATTCCAGGGGCACCTGGGTGGCACAGTTGATTGCACATCTGAGTCTTGGTTTCGGCTCAGGTCACGATCTCAGGGTCGTGAGGTAGAGCCCCCATGTCAGGCTCCCCAGTCTGCACATAGTCCGCTTAAGATTTTCTCTCCCTGTCTCTGACCCCCGCTCCCTGCCCTCACTGTCTCTCTAAAATAGATTTTTTTTTTTGTTTAAAGATTTTTACTTGAGAGTGAGAGAGAGAGCACACGAACAGGGAGAGGGGGAGAGGGAGAGGGAGAAGCAGCCCGACGCGGGGCTCCTCGGATCATGACCTGAGCGGAAGGCAGATGCTTAACTGACTGAGCCACCCAGGCGGCCCTGCTTTTGCATATTTGCCAAAAATCTGTTGGGCTTGGGCAAATGTCAGTTTGCAAGCTCCTCGGGAGCTTCCTGGGTATAATCTGAAAGGAGCCCCTGTACACAGAGGGCAGGAAGAGACCAACCAAGGAGTAAGTCCACCCCAGATTGGTAGGTGGCAGGTTTCACAAGCAAGGAAACTAATATATGAGGCTGTTTGGATGCCACCAGAGGAGTAGATAGATCTCCTTACCTGCCCACCAAATCTTGAACATTTATAGAGATCTTAACTGTGTTTAGTCACATATACCATCAAGATGGTCCCAACAACGCTGTATTCCCTTAAGGCTGTGTCCATGGAATAGCTTCCACAGCATACATTCCAAGGACAGGGGAGAGGGTGAGGAACCTCCAGTTGTTGGGGTTCAACTCAAGGGTCAACTAGACCTCCTCTGACAGCCTATTTGTTTGGGTTTCTTCTTTTCCATTGATCAGTGTGTCTATCTGCCAATCTTATTCTTGTTTTTTGAAATTGCTGTAGCTATTCTAATTCCTTTGCATAGGGGCGCCTGGGTGGCTCATTCAGTTACGTGTCTGCCTTCGGCTCAGGTCATGATCCTATGTTCTTGGGATCGAGCCCCATATCTGGCACCCTGCTCAACAGGGAGTCTGCTTCTCCCTCTCCCTCCCCCACTCGTGCTCTCTCCTCTCTCTGAAATAAAATCTTTTTAAAAAAATAATTGCTCTGCATATCTTATTTAAGAGACATACTTGTGTGTGTTTGTTTACAGCAAAGAAAGTTCTACAGCGTTTTTTATTCCACGGAATAGTCTTCCATACTTACCTCATTTCAAACATACACACACACTAACAGTGTTGCATTGTATGGATGGACAAGTACTTAGTAAACAGCTATTAATGCTCCCTCTCAATTTTTTTGTTATTATATTAAGTAACAGTGAAATTGACATCCTTATAACTATATGTGCATTTGCACCGATGTTCTTCATGTGTGTCGTCTGGACTTAGTTGTACATGCAGAGAAAGATCTTGTTTAAAGTTTTACGTGGGCGACTCTGTCAGCCAACTTCATGGCTTCTAGGCTTCGTCGACATATCTTTACAAAGATTTCCTCGGCCCGAAAAGATAGAATTAAGATGATTCATCCATCCCTGGTCAGTCTGCGAGCACTTGCATGGTTTTTTTACGGGGCCCACCGCAAATTTTTTAAGTCCTCTCGGGAGCCCCGGGAGCCTTCGGGCTGCTTAGGGAAGCCCATGCCGGCGGTCCGGGCCTGCAGGCCTCTCCGTGGAACTTTCTATACGTTCGTCTGTCCCTTTCCCGGCAGCCACCTGGAAACACGTCTCAAGTTCCCCTTCTGCTGCCGGGCTCCCGTCCTGCGGGCGGGGGACTTCGAGGTGGACGCCCCGGGCCGAGAGGCGCGGTCCGCGTTGGGGCGGGAGAATCTCGGACGCCCGGGCCGCAGGCAGTGCGCCCTCGCCGGCCGGCGATGCAGAGCCGTCCCGCTGACGTTCGCGCCGGTTGTCGAGCGCCACCGGGTGGCCGCTCTTAGGCTTTCTTCCCTCCGGAGCTCCGGCGAAATCGACAAGGGACGGGATTTGGCCGTGGTACCCGAGGCAGAGTTCCAGGAGGCCGGCGGCGCTGGCGGGATCGTCCCGCTCTCGCCGGCGCGTCGCCGCCCCCCCTTCGCTGGAGATTGGATACGCAGGTCTCCCGCGTGTTGGCCACAGCCGCAGGGAAGGGGGAGCTCGTGGGGCCGCCCAGGGGATTCGATGAGCATCCGCTTGGTGTTTCTCAGTCCGCGGGAGCTGATTGTGACTCCGCGGGGGCAACGAAGTGCGGGCGGCTCCGCAGGTGGGAGACCGGCCCGGAACGTGCGCGGAGGCCGGGGGAAGAAGGTGCCAGAGATCTGGCTGCGGCTCCTCGTGGCGTCCGGTGGTCGGAGGCGCCTCCGCGGAAGGTCTTTCAAGGTCCAACACATACACGCGGGTGGTCCCGGCCCTAGAGCCCGCACGGGTGGCCGGGGAGGGCGGACGTCGGCGGTGCACGTTCCAGTTCGGGGTCCTATGTTACGCTCGATCTTTCGCGGCGTTACTTCAGAAGTGACCCTCGGAACGGAGCGTGTGCGGTGACCGCGATGAAGGGCCCAGGGCCTGCCCACAGATCCGCGTGGGGTCTGGTGGTGGTTCCACGGTTTTTTCCGAGCCTCCATCTGGAGTTTGAGGGCGGCCAACAGGAGAGAGACCGGCGAGGGAAAAGTCCCGTGTCCTCCGGCCTTGCTGCCGACCTGGGGCCGCGCTCCAGGGCGTCGGGTTCCAGAGCAACTGTGCGGGTTCCTCCGCGTCCATTCTCGGCGGCGGCCTTGCGTGCGGGCAAGGACGCGTCCCTCGACGTATACCGTGTGATTATCAGAAGGCGGGTCGGGTGCCGTCTCGGGTCCTCACTTCGTCCTTGGGAGACGCCGGCCTCGCCGGGGGACTTTGCCCGGCGCTCTGTGCCTGGCTTCTGAGCCGCCATCGGGGGCGGGGGCGTCCTCGGCGTCCGCGCCGCTCCGCGCCGGTGTGTACAGTACGAGTGCGAGAAACCGTAGTCCGGTTCCTTTAGATGCTTCTCCCTTGGGAGGAGCAGTTTTCAACGCTACATATGCTCGGGGAATGGAGGCTTCCTTAAGGGGGGGGGCGCGCACAGTAGATCAGCGTCAGCCCCGAAAGGGGCTTGGCTACCTTTTTTTTTTTTAGGTGTGCGCCTCTGGGTTTGGGTTGATGGGACCTCAAGGTGGCCACACACACCCCCGAGGTGGTTGATCATTTATTTGAATGTTTGCCCCTGTTGTGTTGTGTGTTCTGGTGGGTGGGTTATTGTGATTCTGGAGAGATCGTCACGAGTGACCGGGGAATCTGGATCCGATTGCGGAGGGGGGGGTGGGAGAGCCCGAGAAACGAGCACCACATCCAAGGATCGCAGCCGGGGGCTCCAGTACCTCACTCTTGGCCGCAGACAAGGGTGAGACTGAGGTCCCTGTTCTCGGAAGGGGGGGTGCACTTTATTGGATCCCCTTCAGTTTTGAGGACACCCAGCGGGCGAGTCTGGGGCCAGCAGCCGTGGGGATGGCAGCTCCGGTGGCGTGTGCTGTCGAGGAGGACCACCAGTTCGTAGTTCGTTGGAGTATGTTGGGTTTGGGGGGTCGATGGCGGGAGGTGGTAACTGCTGTCCCCACCCCTTGCCGCCCACCAACTGAGTGTCCTTGTTGGCACCCTGAGGGGCAATTTCTTTAGGATCTTGTTCCAGGCCGGCCCAGGATCCTGCAGCCAGGTACCCGTGGACTGTGGGACTGTGGTTTTCTGTGTGGGTGGTTTTTCTGGACCTTGAGGTGCTTGGGGGGCTTTGGGTGGAGTGGGGGCTGTCGGGGGGTGGTGGGGGGGCTTTTTTCGGTTCTTGGATGTGGTTGAGGACAGGCTGGAGCCCCCAGAGCGTTTGTTGCCTTTAGAAGGTTTCTGGAGAAGGGGGAAGTTGGTTTGGTGGTTGCAAGAGGAAGTCCTGTCATATAGCTATGTCCTATGGTGGTTTGGGGCGGTATGGTATGTCCACGAAGAGTTGGGAAGAGGCCGGTCCTTCTCGGCCACACGTTCTCCCCCCCAGGCCGGGGGTGTCGCCGATGAGCCCGCGGGCACTGTGAGCTTCCTGGGGAGGTGGGGCCTTTGAGCCTCTTGTGTTGGTTATCTGAGCTCGGAGGCTCTATCGTCCAGTCTTTGGGACCCCTGCAGTTTTGGGTCTCTGTTGGCGGCCCTTTCTGAGGGATGGGCTGGGGGTCTTTCCACCAGGGGACCCTTCCACCGATTAGCGCATTGCTGATTAGTGGTGTGGTGAGCCGGCTTGGAGCAGTGGGGTTTAATGAGTTGCGGGACACGTTGGTCATTGACCCTTTGAACCCGTTCCCGGCCCCGTTACCTCCGCAGGGTGCGTGCTTGGGGTTCCCTTGGAGAGGGGCTCATGCTGTCCCCCTCCCCTGGTGGAGAAGACTTGCTCAGAGGCCGAGTCGTGCGTGGGGGCCGTGCCCAGGGTCTGGGCACCCCGGCAATGAGCGGCCCGCGGAGGTGGTGTTTCCCCTGCTTTTGCCCCTCGGCTGGTGGTCGGTACGCGTGGCTGACGCGTGGAGAGATGTACGGGCGGGAGGCCGGTGGTCTGGCTCCATGCCCCCGGGTGGCAGCGTCCACTTTCCCCGCAGGCCTTCACTGTCCGGCCCCCCGTGGCCGTCTCCATGTGTCTCTCCCCCCCCCCCCGCCTGTGTATGGGGCGGATGAAAATGGGCGCCAAGGCTGTGGCCTCCTGCGGGGGGAGCTGTCTGCACTGCTTGGCCAGGTGATCACCGTGGCCCGGCGTCCGATCGGACGTGGTAAATCGCAGTGCGTTTGAGGCAGGACGGTGCTTCCTGTCTATGCCGACGCATGAACAGGGGGGAGGGGTCTGCCGCTGTGAATGCCTGCCCTTCGGTGGGGCGCGTCGGGGGAGGCCCGGGCCCCGGGCCGCTGGATGCAGCCTCAAGCGCCTGGTGTGTGTAGGGGTCCATCCAAGGCTTAATGTTTGCGGGAAGGGAAACCGAGGGGGGAGGGGTTCTGTGCGTGAAGCGCTTCAGAGGTAAGCGCGAGCCCGCAAAGCCCGCCCCGGTGATATTCTTCCCGCCCAGGGCGTCGGGCAGGCAGGGGAGCCCCGGGCGTTCCCCCGCCCCGGTGGTGCTTGCTGCTCCACGAGGGGCGCGCCAGCGGCCATGGGGGCGGGGGGTGGCCGGTGTCCTGGGTGCTTGGGTCTTGGGGATTCTACAGGCGGCGCAAGTGTGCAGGGCCGCGGGGGTGGCCTCCTGCCAGGCCCTATCTTGGGACCCGGTGCAAGCCGTGTTCACGTGAGTCAGGGCCTCGCGCGGAAGCCACGGAGGCAAAAGGCTGGGTGCTGCCTCTGCAGGTTGAGGTGGTTCCTCAGGGCCCCGCACCCTGCCCGGGACCCAGCCCGACCGTGGAGCTGGCCCGTGAAACGCCTGTCAGGAAGCAGGAGACGTGTGAGTAGGCCTCAGCCGGGCGAAGGCAGAGGAGGAAGGGTGTTAGTTTAGCGGTGCCTTTTGGGGAGGGTCTATCCTTCGGGGAACTTTAAATTTTGACAAGTTTTTGAATATGATGGTTGTCGTTGACTGTTAAAAGCTCTCCAGAGCCTACTTGGTTTTTCCTACATTTTTTCAGTTGTGGCGGGGTGGGTGGCTGTGTGTGATAAAGTGACTTTTTCAGGGTGTTGACTGTAATATAAAAAGATGGTTGTGTGAGCCGGCAGACGGAGCAAACAAGGTGTTGTCCCGGATGTTTGACTTTTCCTTGTGTGTGGGGGGGGCTCATGTTTAAATTATATAAAAGGTATTCAAAAGGTTGAAAAGGTGTGTGTTGTGGGCGCCTTGGGTGGCTCAGTTTGTTGTCTGCCTTTCAGGGTCGGGTCATGATGCCAGGGTGGGTTGTTGGGATTGTGAGCCCTGCATTGCCTGCCTCCCTGCTCAGGGGGAAGCCTGCTTCTCCCTCTTCCCACTCCCCCTGCTGCTGCTGCTTGTGTTACTGCTCTTGCTTTTTAGCTGTGGAAATCTTTAAAAATGAAAAGGTGTAGATTACCCGTCCCCAGGGGCTGAATTTAAGAAGAACCAGGTTCCACACTTGGGATCGTTATCCCATGGTGTTATCTCTGGCTCAGACCAGGAAGGGCGGCGGCCAGGGTGGGGGGGGGGGGTTTGAGGCACAGTCTGAGCCAGTCCTAATTATCTACAAATGTGGTGTGGTGGGTGGTGTGTTTTGGGGGAGATAATAGGTCTGTTTTTTTTACTTTTTAGTATTTCTTGCTTGTCCCGAATAAAGTGTGTGTTAAAATATACTATCTTTAGTAGCAATGTTAGACAAAGTTTGTTTGTATCCATAGGGGCAAGACAATCTAAACAATGACTCTACATGGGGGAAAAGGGGTCCTTCGAGGTTCTCATTTTATATTAACACGTTTGAGTTTTATTTGTGGTCAGCAGCATATAGGTAATACCATAATACCGTTTTAGGGTAGGGTGAGCAAAAATCATGGCATATCATAGAGTGCAATTTTTAGCCTTCAGCAATAAAAGCAATTATTTCCCTCCCATGAAGTGCAAAAAATAACTTTTATACATAGATTTATTACCATCTGTGGTTCGGTTATACTTATGTGCAGTTTTTACAGCCTGTTCATTAATCTCAATAAAGCTTTATTAAAAAAATCAAATAGAGGTCTTGGGTCCCCCCACTTTTTTTGCACCAAGGGTCCATCACCCTGCATCACTGAGACAATGTAATTTTGATCTGGGTGACAGCATCATGTCGCCATTTTCTGGACTGTGAAACTTTACGTTGGAGTGTTTATAAACTGAACCCACAGGCACAGTCACTGCAAGTGGATGCAAGTTCCTGTAGGTGTACTAATTCCTACAGTCCTGTTTCTGTACAAGTCACCTGGCCCCCCGCCATGTCATGTTATATAAGCCCACATGAAGGCACATGATTCCTTTGCAGTACTTGGGAACAACTTTTCTGCCCCCTAGTGCCCCACAGCATGTGGAGAGACAGAGAAAATACACTGTTTCTCGGGGCACTCTAGGAGGCTTGGGAAGGTAAACAGTACTTTGAAACCCCCCCCCTAAGCTTCATCAAAATGGGGTCAGAACCCTCATGAGGAAGAAGGGCTGTGTAACCTCCCCCATCATTCATAATGGTCAAGAGAGAGAAGGCTTTGGGGACTCTACCCCTGTGTGATGCCCTGTGTGATGTTTAATTAATATCCTAAGAGCTGGTTCCCTCCTAGTGAGTCTAGCTGACGAATGTGTTAGACCTTATAGAGGAAGGCTTTCCCATTGCATTCATGAGGTCATCTGGTGTGCAGTTTTCGGTGTTGAATGATGTGGGAGCTTTGGCTGAAGGATTTCCCACACTCCCCACACTCGTAAGGCTTTTCTCCTGTGTGGACTCTGCGGTGCTGGATGAGGTTGGACTTCTGGCTAAAGGATTTGTCACACTCATTGCACTTATAAGGTCTGGCTCCAGTGTGAATTCTCTGGTGTTGATTGAGAGTGGACCTGTGGCTAAAAGATTTCCCACATTCACCGCATTCGTAAGGCCTTTCTCCCGTGTGAATGCGCAGGTGCTGAACAAGTTTGCATTTGTAGCTGAAGGATTTTGCACATTCATTGCATTTGTAAGGCCTGGCTCCGCTGTGAATTTTCTGGTGTTGAATGAGGTTGGAGCTTTGGCTGAAGGAATTCCCACACTCCCCACACTTGTAAGGCTTTTCTCTCGTGTGAACTCTCTGATGTTTAATGAGAGTAGAGCTGTAGCTGAAGGCTTTCCCGCATTCGCCACACGCATAAGGCCTCACTCTAGTGTGAATCTGCAGGTGCTGGACAAGTCTGAATTTGAAGCTGAAGGCTTTTCCACATTCGCTGCATTTGTAAGGCCTTGCGCCAGTGTGAATTCTGTGGTGTTGAATGAGGTTGTAGCTTTGGCTAAAGGATTTCCCACATTCATTACACTCGTAAGTCCTTGGTCCTGGGTAAGCTCTCGGGCAATTAGTAAGGGTGGAGCTTTGGTTAAAAGGTTTGTCACAGTCATCCCAGTCCTGATAACTTTCTCTGGTGTGAATGTGCTGATGCTGGAAAAGTTTATATTCATAGCTGAATGCTTTGCCATAGTCGCTGCACTTGTGAGGACTTTCTCTACCTTGAAAGGACTCCTCAAGTTCCAAGCTGCTATGTGGGTTGGCCCCTTTGAGAGTGGCCTGATGTTGGAGAAGACTCAATATGGCCAGGAAGTCCTTCCCAATTTCCCCACAGGGGAAAGGCTTCCCTGACACATGCAGTTTGTAGCTTGTCAGAAGCTCCATGTCCCATCTGAATGGCTTCTCTTCATTGTGTTTCTGGTGCTGGTGAAGATCTGCACTGAACCACAGTCGTTTCCCACATGCCTCGCAGGTGTAGGATTTCTGCCCAGGATGTGATCCTTGGTCCTCAGCCACATACAAAATGTCTCTCCCAAGCAAGACACATTTCTCACAGGGCTGAGCTTTCCAAACGGATGAATCTGGACTTGGAGTCTTTCCCAGTGCCATCTTCTCCTCACTCTCCATTCCGTACCAACAACCTGAAAGCACAGAAATGCTGGTGTGAAATATGTTATCTTTGGTGGAAGGTGTCACAAATGTCTATTGTGCACAGTTGAATAAGGCCACTGGACTGGTTTTCAAAAAGGGGTGTGTTGGGGTCAGGTGGGTAAAAAGGGGCTGGAGTCCCGGAAATCTTAAAGTCACAAGACTTAGGGAGGCCTCACGAGATGACTGGGGGGTGGGTGTGTGCAGCACAGGGAGAAGCAGCGTCTCGAATTCACTCCTCTGCCCCTGGCCTGCAGGAGGGCTGGGAGTGCTGTGTGGAAGTTTAGGTCCAGGAACAGATGGTTGCAAGTGACGCTAGTCAAAGACTAAGGAGGTGTAAACTAACAGGAACAGGTGGAAGCAGTGCAAGGGGGGGGGAAAGGGAGAAAGAGGTGTGGGCACTTCCATCAACACTCTCACGGGCTGTCCTGGGAGAAGGGCCCTGGACTCCTCTAAAGCCCAGTTGAATGAACTGGGACTCAGGTGAGGCAATGACAAGACAGGTAGAGGGTGAGTGATGCTCCAGAGCAGTTCTATGCATGACAAAACCCAGAAAATACTCTAAGTAGACCCCACAGAACAGCCCCTCGGCCTCCATGCAACTGCTGGCCTCAGGTAAGAAGAAACATGAGCTTAGAAGGTGGGAGAAAACCTGGGCAGGTGCCATGGGTGTGGACAAGAGTGGCTGATGCTAATCCATCGGGCTTGGGGGGGGGCAGTTTGCAAAGTTGTACCTTGACAAGAGGGCAGTTGTTGAGCCCACTCCTAGTGATGGCAGTATCTGTGATGCAAATGTGAGAAAAAGAGCAGAGTCTAGCCGGGGGCGGGGGGTCTTACCCAGTGAGATCACAAGTGCAAAGTTCTCCAGCATCACATCATGGTACAGGCATCTCTGAGTCTCATCAAGGAGACCCCACTCTTCCCAGGAAAAGTACACAACCACGTCTTCAAAGGTCACACTACCCTGCCATGATTGGGGAGAGATGAAACCACAAACAGCCCTCCTCCATTAGGGCACCCACTCACCCTCCTCCCGGGCCACCCAGCCCCAGTGCCAGCAATCACTACGTCCCAGCCTCTGAACAAGAGGCACGGGGGGGCAGACAGAATCTTAGGTTCATGGCCAGGCGGCAAGGCCTCAACAGCCTCCCCAGTGCACCCACCAGGCACAACCGAAGATAGTCCCTAATACCAAGGGGCTGGGAGACATCAGCTCACACACCTCTTTTTATAGCTTTACGGTATCATGAGTGCTGGGCAAGTCAGACCCCACTGCGTTAGGGCAGCCTCAAGGACACTAGAGCCTCCATGAAAAACCCCACTAAAATTTAAAATCCAATATCCCTATATCCAGAGATGGGGAATTACTATTTAAACAGAACACCAGGCCGAGTACACTTATGTCTCCTCTGTCCCTTACCTGGTTTGAGAGACCACTTGCTGCCAGGAGCAGGTCTAGACTCAGTACCCATCCTCTTCTGCTGGGCCTCTTAATAATCTTCTCACCATCATCTGAATTTCCCTTCCTACATGTGACACAAAGTTCCACCTATGCGTCTAAGGCTGAACCCCACGTCAAACCTGTAGACTTTTGTATCCAGCTGCCTGCATATGGAGTACTTCCTGAAACATGTCAGGCTCTCTTGGTCACCCCTATCTCCTCCTGTTGTCTACCTTAACTACACTGAACTTAAACCCACCCAACACTTCCTCTTACTTCCAGGGCCACGATTTACATCTCCGTAGCTACAAAGCGCTGGTAAACACAAGATCCACGCCATCAGAAGGAAAGAACACGGGCATTTCCTTGATTACTCACAGTGCAGCCATGCTGGTACCCGTGCCCCATGACCACCTCATTTTGCTGACTTCTGCTAGACCTGCAAACATACTTCCATCCATATAAACCACCTCCAGCCATATAACTTCTAGTTTGATGTCATTCCAGTCCTGGACACCCTCCCCCTTACATGTAGGCTCCAAAAGTGCTTCATCAGTAGAGGTGGGGCTCAATGAGCTCCTATCTCCACTGTTCCCGATTGTCCCTCAGCCTGTGAGTCCAGACATTTCCCTGCTTACTGTGGAGACCAGGTTTTCCCCCAGCCTCAGAGCCAGGACACCGGGGCCTGGGCCGCAGGGATGCAAGCAGGCGTCCCGAGTGAGGACCTTGAGGGTCTTAGGCATTTACCTGAGCTGGGTCCCTGGGTGCGGCCGCCATCGGACTCTGTGGGAAGAGCAGGGCCGGGAGCAGTGCAATGCCGCGGGGATGCCTCCTCTCGTGACTCCCCAGTCGTCACCTCGTCCTGACCCTGTGCTCTGGAACCTCCAAACAGGAAACCGACCCCAGAGCTGCCAAAACGACTGCCAGAAGGACCCCGGAAGTCCTGCCCCGACGTGATGGCACACACGGAAACGCCCGTCTCTTGGACCTTCATTGGTCCACGCTGGTGTCACTCGGTGCACGGTCCTCTGGGCAATGACGTTCTTAGTGCTCCACAGGCCTCTGTGAAAGGTGCCACATATCAGAAACTCCTGGGCCACCGGGAAGCGTTGTGAGGGGGCTGTGCCCTGATTCCTGGGGAGTTGCCTGCAACTGATCACTTTTTAATGCTTAGCACACTCCCAAAGGTTTACAAATCCAAATGGATGTACCATTCCATAGAGTTACTCATAACAGTGTGTCTGACCTCGGGGGGGAAACTGGGAAGGATGTGACCTCATCTCCTACTGTTTTGTTTCTCTCAAGGTGCACTGCCCATTCCGTGCTTTTGTCCAGCATCAGAAAGCCATTGATTCTGGTATTTGGAGTATGAGGGGGACTACACTAGCCTTGAAGCCACGAAAGTGATTCAAAGCTTTCAAAACCAAATTCTCAAGGCAGAGCGGTCTCCAGACTGTGCAAATGGTAGTAAAGTTCCAAACCAAATTCCATGTCCTATTAGAGATTTACTGGAACCAGCTGTGCCTCCGTGGTTTACAGAGCTTTATGCAGAATGCACCGACCGTAAAAGGGACTCCCTTGCAAGGACTGAGAATACACAAGTACTCACTTCTGTAGAGGTAGTTCTATCTGTCTAGGAGGTTTGAACAGATGAAGATATAGATCCATTAAGGACAGTTTGAGCTACATACTCCTGAACTGAGGTGCCACAGAGCACATACCTAGTCTTATTTTGTCACAATGATTTGGTAATCTGCATGTAAAATTGAGGCACCTGGGAAGAAGCCCCCACAAGTGTGTGCATGAATAAGTGCATGAAGAATTTTTTTGGCTCTTAAATTAGAAAACACTCTAAAGCTCATAACTAACTCTCTTGTGGAACAATTTAGCAGGTTATTTCCAGGTAATGAAGCCCTAGTCAAAGGGCCATCTAGGACTGATAAAGGCTGTGGTATCTGCTCCACCTTCAGGTTTCCTTGTTTGCCTCAGACATGACCATAGTGAAATTATGCCTATTAATAACATTAGAACACAAGTGAAAGGAAGTGCCTTGTACACCTTTCACTTTAAATCAAGTGTAGCCCAGTTGTGAATGAAAAAAACACAAAAAGCCTCTGAAGGAAATAAATAAAAAGTTAAAAGTGCTACTCCAGTGAACACACAAATGATAAGAAAGCAAAACAGCCTTACTGCTGATAAGAGAGAAAGTGGTAGTGGTCTGCCGAGAAGATCGAAGTGGCCCCCAAGTTCCCTTAAGCCAAAACCTAATCCAGAGCAAGGCCCTTAACTGTCTCCAATTCTAGGAAGGCTGAGGTGAGGAACCCGGCAGAAGACAAGCTGAAAGTCAGCAGAGAGGCCGGTTCCTGTGCTGGTCTGGAATATTAGCTAAGACCAGTCGTGAAGGTGGCTACACAAAACCACAAATTTTCAAGGTAGGCAAGGTAGGCAAAGCAGCCTTCTACTGGAAGATGTCATCTTGCACTTTCAGAGCTAGAGATGTCAAGCCTGGCTTCAGAGGAAAGGCCCACTGTGTTGTTAGGGGTGCTCATTTATCATCCTGGACATCCTAGGATCCTTTAAAATTGAGCTAAAGCCACTCTGCCTGAGGTATAAATGGAACAACAAAGCCCAGATGACAACACATCTGTTTACATATACTATGGTTTACTGAATACTGAGACCCAAAGGCTCACTGTGACGATGTACATGGTCACCCAAGAGCTCTGATGGAGAGGCTAACACAACATCCATTCTGTAGCCCACGAATGAAGGAATAATTTTTGACTTTCAAGTCTTTGTAAGGCCAGAGAAGGGATTGAGGACTTCCATGGAAGAAATAACAATAGATGTGGGGTGGAAACTGCAAGAGAATTAGAAGTAAAGATGATGTGACTGAATAGCTATAAGGCACAATCTCATGCTAAAACTTGAATGGATGAGGGGGCGCCTTGGTGGCTCAAGTCATGATTCCAGGGTCCTATGATTAGGAAGCCTGCTTCTCCCTCCCCCACTCCCCCTGCCTGTGTTCTGTCTCTTGCTGTGTCTCTGTCAAAAAATAAAATCTTTAAAAGAAAAAAAAAAAACACTTGGGAATCTCTTCCTGGTGAAGATGCTGAAATGACCACTGACGAAGGTTTTGTGAAAGGAAGAGTCAACTGCTAGTAAACTTCACTGTCTTATTTTAAGAAATTGCCACAGCCACCCTGAGCCCCAAACAAAAAGATTACGACTCGCCAGAAGCTCAGATGAGGGTTAGTGTGCAAGAAAGGATCTTAATTAAGGTCTGAATATTGGTTGGTTGTTTTTTTTTTGACCTAATGTTTTCTGTATACTTAAAAGACTACAGTGTAAAAACCTAACATTATTATTATGTACGTACTGGGAAAACCAAAAAACTTCATTTAATTTGCTTTATTGCAGTAGTCTAGAACCAAATCTATGCCTGTAGTATTTGCCGGTGATGGGTCTAAAATGTTAGTGGCAGCACAGGCCTTGGAGCATCCATTATCTGACAAAAGCAAACACTTTTTAGAAAGGAGGAGTGTTGACCCTCCCTCAGAAGACAGAAAGTTGGAACTGAGATCAAACTACACAAACAAACCTCTTGTGTAAAGGGAAAGAGGTCCCTACCCAAGAAATGTGCTCTTTTCTCTATCATTCATAGCATTAAAAATGCTATTTAGACAATGAAGACATTTATTATTCATCACACTCCACAGGCATTGTCCCTTCACATAAAATAAATACATTGGGTATTAGTTTAAAATTCAAATCGGGGGGCGCCTGGGTGGCTCAGTTGGTTAAGTGACTGCCTTCGGCTCAGGTAATGATCCCGGAGTCCCAGGATCGAGTCCCACATCAGGCTCCCTGCTCAGCAGGGAGTCTGCTGCTCCCTCTGACCCTACCCCCTCTTGAGCTCTCTCTATCTCTCTCACTCTCAAATAAATTAAAAAAATAAAATAAAATAAAATTCAAATTGGCATTGGATTTCTACTGTCAAACTCCGAAAACCTGAAAAAGCCAAAATCATGATCTAATTCTCTCTGAATAATTGCTTACACAATGGCTCCTTTTGTATCCTACAACTGTTACTCAACACTGAATTCAAAATTCCCAGCAGATTAACTGGCACAGTTTATGAGACCAGAAATATTTTTTAAAGTGTTACTAAAGGGCGCCTGGGTGGCTCAGTCGTTAAGCGTCTGCCTTCGGCTCAGGTCATGATCTCAGGGTCCTGGGATCGAGTCCCACATCGGGCTCCTTGCTCCGCAGGAAGCCTGCTTCTCCCTCTCCCACTCCCCCTGCTTGTGTTCCTGCTCTAGCTGTCTCTCTCTCTGTCAAATAAATAAATAAAATCTTTAAAAAAAAAAAAAATAAAGTGTTACTAAATACTACATGATTGCATATTCTGGAAGGAACTTAGAGCCCAAAGACTATACGGAAAAAGTTTTCCTTGCCCCCTTGCCCCCAAAGCAGAACGGAGGAACACGTTTGTCACTGCTAATGAAGTACAAAGGGCGGAAATGTTGAGAAACGTGAAGACACAAGGGAAGGGAGCTGGTGGTGAGCCGAGAGTTCGGCTTCACAGAGTCATACATACTCACCAGGATCAGGATGGTGCATACGGCCCTCTCTCACTTCACAAGAAGAGAGTTACTGCAGAGAAGGTACTGGACTCCCCTGCTTGTGTCTGTAAAGAACAAAGACAAGGTGGAGTCAAGCCCAGACCATGAGGCTCTCAAGCACATTATATCAATACCCCCGATGCTGTAAATTTTTGATGCCTCCTAAGCTTCTCAATCTGTCTGCAACAGCCCAGGGAAAATGTATATACATTTCCCCCAATACTTAATGTTTCTGCTTCTCAACAAAACTGATATGAACTCGGAAGGATGAGGCATCTCCAAGGATCCCAACTCTAGTCTGTGTAAGAAAGACAATATTCCGTTTTAAGTTAGTTGAAACTACCTTATCAATTTAGACAGCATGCTAAAGGCTAACTTTAATGACGAAGTAGACTAGGTCATTATCATTATAGAAAATTTCTTTGTTCACATAAAGCAAACTGTTTCAATTTAATAATTTATATTATGTACCAATTCAACAATATTTGTAATATATAATAAATTATATACTGCATATATTAAATATAAATGAATAAATTGTATTTTAAATGGAAAATCGGTCTGTGTGGTTAATATACTGGATTTTTTAAAACTCAGAAGAATGGAATCTAATTAAGAGGGGAGGGAGAGAAAAGTGGAGTAGTAAACAAGATGAAATAAAATTCCTAAAAATAAAAAAATCATGAAGCTTATATTCACAAATCAATGTTCACGTATCTTTACTCACTATATAGCACAATAGTAGGAACAAACAAGTTTAGTAGGAAAAAATTTCATAAACCTACAGAGATGGAGAATGGATTAGTGCTTTTCAGAGGACAGGGAGGGGGGTGGAGTGCTAAGTTGGTATGAGGAAGCTTTTGCAGTCACAAAACCAGTTTTATATCTTGATTGCATTGGTGGTAATCTGAATCTCTATGTATGGGGAAGATTTTGTAACAGTACATACACATGTGCAAGTTAAAAATGGTGAAAACTGAGTAAGATCTATAGCTATCTAAGATGTCATCATTTTGGGAGGCTGAGTGAAGGGAACATGGGACTTCTATATTATTTATGCTGTGAATGTATACATATTTTAAAAAGCTAAAATATAAAAAAAAATAGAACTGTGTATCAAAGCCCAGGCCTTAATGAAAGAGAGAGAAGTTATTTTTTATTTTTAAATTTATTCATTTGAGTGAGTGCACAAGTGGGGGGGAGGGGCAGAGTGAGAGGAAGAAGCATTGACTTCCCCATGGAGCAGTCAGGACCCGGAGATCATGACCTAAACTGAAGGCAGACACTTAACCATCTCTACCACCCAGATACCCCAAGAGAAGTTAATTTTAAATTCAAGAACATAACTCCTATTAATCACCAAATAGAACTATTCCATCACTATGGCACCTGAAACTAATGTAACATTGTACTAATACACCACTGTGTGTTAACTGTACTTCAGTTTTGTTTTTATTATTTTTTTTATTTTATTTTTTTAAAGATTTTATTTATTTATTTGAGAGAGAGAGAGAATGAGAGATAGAAAGCACGAGAGGGAAGAGGGTCAGAGGGAGAAGCAGACTCCCCGCCGAGCAGGGAGCCCGATGCGGGACTTGATCCCGGGACTCCAGGATCATGACCTGAGCCGAAGGCAGTCGCTTAACCAACTGAGCCACCCAGGCGCCCTCAGTTTTGTTTTCAAAGAATGCACGCATGAAGTAGGACATTTAGATTTTTGGCCTGCCTCAGCAAGTGGAAAGATGGAGTTGGCATCGACTGAAATTGGGAAGGCTGGGGCCAGGGAAGGACTGGAAGGAAGCACAGGAGAAATTTTTGAACATGCAGGGGCTCTGTGATAGAGATACAGGTTTGGGAGGTTTTAAAATTAGGAATAAAAAAATGTCAATTGTGGTAAAAGCTTCCCAGAGGAACTTTAAACAAAATCTTAGAAGTCAGCATTAGATTTAGGAGTTGGCTAATAAACCAAACTTGAATGAGTAGAGAGCTACAAAGGAGTATCTCCTATGTTTCTCTCAATTGTGAGAGAAACAAAAATGTTCCTCAAAAATCAAAAATTTATCTTAACAGGGAGAGAATGGTAGAATAGGAAATATACTGGATCACTAAGGGAAAAGTATTTTTTTAAATTTTATTTATTCAATTGAGAGGGAGAAGCAGACTTCCCGCCGAGCAGGGAGCCCGATGCAGGGCTCGATCCCAGGACCCCGGCATCAGGACCTGAGCCAAAGGCAGACGCTTAACAACTGAGCCACCCAGTCGCCCCAAGGAAAAAAGTATTTTTAAAAGGATAATAGCGTTTATAGTGTTACTCTAAAAAGAGACTGAAAAAAGAAAGCACAGTAACAGAGAAGTTACCATCATGAGATCTGATAAAGAACCAGTCCCCAGAGAAGTTAAGACATGGGGGGCATGGTCCTTAGCTGGCATTAGTAACTGACCCTAAATCAGAGGGGAGGAATCAGTTCTATTTATACAAGTAGGTCCATAATAAGACTTAAACCGACTGGGACCCCTGGGTGGCTCCGTCAGTTGAGCGTCTGCCTCTGGCTCAGGTGATGATGATCCCAGGGTCCTGGGATCGAGTCCTGCACTGGGCTCCCTGCTCAGCAGGAAGACTGCTTCTCTCTCTGCTTGCTGTTCCCCTGCTTGTGTGCACTCTCTCTCTGACTAAAATAAAATAAAATAAGGTAAATGAATTGGATTTATGTAAGGAAGCAGAAAATGTTTTCAAATGATGACTTCTTTGTTCTTTGTGTTATGGGAGCAGAACATCAAGAGATAGAAGGGAGTAATACTAGGAAACTTAATGAATTGATAATTAGATTTCTTGAACCTGCCAGAAGTTTAGTGGATATACTGAGTCAAGGACTGCAATCAAGAGATGGAAAGAGGCTGCTAGAGCAGGGGATGTTTGTGCACAGGAGTTCGGGGGGAGTTTTAAGTGGTGGATCGTAATGACTGGGCTCCTTACCTCAGAGTACTGAAATATTTACAACTATTAGGACAGTTTAGGGGAATGGGGAATAGGTCCAACTAAATGAAGTCAAGGTTGAAGGTGGTGGCAGTAGTAAGACTAACAAGGAAATCACTATGTGGAGTCCTTCTAGTAAAGGGAACAGTGAAATCTTACAATAGGAATAATGTAGCCCTGGATTTTCTATCTCTCAAGAGCAGGGAATGTGTCTGAGACCCTAGCTGGTGGCTGCTCTCTTTAAGCCAGGATCGTGCAGTGGGGGTGACCGAGTCTGCTCCCCCGACAGCTGTGGCTTGGTGGCTGTGCTATATGGAGAGTGTGGGTTAGAAATATAAGTAGGAATGATGCCGCCTGTGGAAGCTGCAAACAGATGACAACACGCCACGGAGAGGACACCGTGTCCCTAAAAAAACCTGAAGTGTGGTTTGTGCACAAAGAAAAAAGGAAAGATTTCCAAAAGCCTTTAGCATTGTGGATGTCAGATCAGAGATTATACATTTGGGAAAGTTACTTCTGTTTCACAAATGTATTCTCCTTAAAACCAAACAGGACGGGTGCCTGGGTGGCTCAGTTGTTGAGCGTCTGTCTTCGGCTCAGGTCATGATCCCAGGATCCTGGGATGGAGCCCCGCATCGGGCTCCCTGCTCAGCGGGAAGCCTGCTTCTCCCTCTCCCACTCCCCCTGCTTGTGTTCCCTCTCTTGCTGTGTCTCTCTCTGTCCAATAAATAAAATCTTAAAAAAAAAAAAAAAAACCAATAGGACTACTTTGACATTGCCTGAGCACACTTCAGATCTCTCTGCCTGAGTTGCTTTGGGACCCAGGGGTCCTAATCGGTTTAAGTCTTATTATGGACCTACTTGTATCAAATAGCCACATGACAGGCTTGCTGCCAAGTCCTTTCATGACAGCCCTATTTAAAACAACAATAGCTGAAAAATGCACTCTTCTACAGTTCTACATGTTTTGACAGCATAATCAGAAATTCATAAATTTACAGAATAGCCCCATCTCCCCACAAGTCCTCCTACCCCTTTGTAGAAGATTGTTCTCCCTACCGCAGCCTTATGAAACTTACAATGTGATGTCTGTCCCTCAGGTTTTAGGCACATACTTTTCCAGACAGGTATCCCTACAAAATGTTGATGTGATTCCTCATGGATGTTCACATGTGCTATGTAGCAAGTGTGTCTGCTAGTGCAACCATTTGTATGTATGCATGTGTGCATAGTTCTGTGTGTATGTATGTGTTTGTGTATTTGTGGGTACGTAGGGAAGGGAAAGGGACAGGGAAGGGTATGGGTGAGTACTCCTAAAGCTGATCCAACTGTATATCCTAAAAGATTCGGTTATTCTGACTCAAAGTAGTGCATTTGCATAAATGCACCAAGGCCCCAGAATGTCTCCCAAGTCATTCACAAGTTTCTCCTAATAGCCTGAAGCTAAGTGGACACTTACCAGTATACCAGTATTGTGTGTGACTTCAGATCTTATCCTATTTTATCCTACCAGCAGTCAGCTAGGCGATAAATGCCCATTTCTTTTTATCCTTCTTTATTATAGAGAATAACCAGGATTGCAAAACATGCTCATAGTGCTTTCTAGTATACCCAGAGTTCCCTGACAGAGCATAGGAAACCCAGTTTAATATGAGTTTCAGATGAATAACAAAGAATTTTATAAGGTATATTGCATGGGACATACAGTAAAAAATTGTTTATCTGAAATTCACATTTAAGTGAGCATCCTGTATTTTTATTTTCTAAATCTGGCAACCCTAAGTAATCTGGTAATGCACTATTTCAACTGGGTATGATTTTAACATGTTAAACTGGCCTTTTTAGTTTCTTATTATTGCTTAAACAATACAAACTTATTATATTACAGTTCTGGAAGTCGGAGGTCCAAAATGGGTCTCGCTGGTGTCAGCACAGCTAACTTCCTTTCTGGAGGCTCTAGGAAAGAATTCATTCTTTTGCCTCCTTGAGAGGCCACCCACAGACCCGGGCTCATGGCCCCTTTCCACCTCAAAGCCAGCAATGGCCAGCTGAGTTGTCCTCACCCTGCGTCACTCAGACACTTTCCATTTTCTGCCTCTCATTGCCCCATCCAAGAACCCGTATGATTACACTGGGCAGGCTCAGGTAATCCAGCATCATCTCTTCACTTCTAGGTCAGTTGATGAGCGCGCTTTACCTACTACTACCTTAACTCTCCTTTGCTGTGTAACCTGACCATTAACAAGGACATGTAAGTGCGACATTATTCTACTCATCCCACTGGCTTAGAAACTACTGTAACTCCCAAAATCCAGCACAAACTTTCCCTCTCATTAGCAATAACACTGGGTCATATGAGTTTAGGAATATCTGGTGCTGGGTCCTCCTTAGGCCCTCCTAAATACGACAGTGACTCCAACAACTCCAGGGGGTTTCTGCTTTATCCTTAACTGCATATTGATACCATTGGGCAGAGGAAGAGAAAAAAGAAACAAATTGTTTCCCCTCTTCTTCAGGATTCTGTGCTCCCCCTTATTGCTTCAACCATCCTCCTCAGATACTTTCTTTACCTTGCTGGAAGTAAATGTATTTTTTATTTATCTGTATCTCTGCGGTTGTATTAAGCTATGAATACATTTAAAGTGTACACTGTGGCGAGTTTTAACACAGATACATACCACTGAAACCATCACCACAATCAAGAGAGGAAACATTCGTGGCCATCCAAAATTTTCTCATAATCCTCTCCACTACACATCCCTCACTCATTCAACCACCATTCTCAGGAAACCACTGATCTGCTTCTGTGATAATGGATTACTCTGCATTTTCAAGAATCTTAAATAAATGGAACGCTGTGTGTTCATTTTGTCTAAATTCTACCACTCAGCATAACTGTTTAGAGACTCATCCATGTTGGTGCATATATCCATATTACATTCCTATTAAGTAGGGGATATGTGCCCCCCTAATTCGTATGTTGAACCCCTAACCTCAGTGTAATGGAATTAGAAGGTTAGGGCATGGGGAGGTAATTATGTTAGATAAGGCCATCTGGTTGGGACTCTCATGATGAGATTACTACCTTTATAAGAAATACCAGAGGGGAAGATGGCAGAGTAGGAACAGGAGGGCTCAGCAGCCACAGACGAACCAAGGCAACAACTACATATATCTGACAACGGCCTTAAGACTAGAACACTTACTCCACAGCTGAAGACAAAGAGCCGAATCGAGTAGGGCAGGAGGGGTGAGAGATGTGGTGCAGAACCAAAGGCCCAGCACAGCAAGCCCCAAGTGGGAGGGATATCACAGGCATACAGGTGAGAGGATCAATCCCCACACTGGGTACTCCTGGCCTGGGGACCTGCACAGGAAGATGAGCCCCATTAAGTCTGACTTTGAAAATGAGCAGAGCTTAACTCTGAGAGTCTGAAAATCAGCAGGGCTTAACTATGGTAATGCGAGAGCCAGAGGCTATAGGAAACGGAGATTCTGTTCTTAAAGGGCCAGCATACTATCACTCAGTCTGAAACCTAGCACAAAAGGCCGCAGTCTGAAAAGCACCTAGGTCACAGGTGAAGATTTACTAATTCTGGAGCATGTGCCAGAGGAGCAAGGATGTGGAGAAACCTTCTCAAGGCAAAGAAGTGCTGGTAGAGACCACTCTCCTTCAGCCTAGCTGGCTGGATGCTTGTGGGAGCCAGTTCTGCTCCCCCCAACCCTAGCATTCCCTTGCAAACCCACCCCACCTAAGCTACCCATCCCCTCCAAAGCAGCTCCCGTCTTGCCACAGTGCATGGGCAGCCCCAGCTGGGACAGGCACCTCTTCAAAGGGACTCCTGCCCCAGGGAGGAGGACACGGCCCCACCCAGCAGCATCCCAGCAGCAGCTGGGTCTCTCAGCCAGCCACGTCCACTAGTGTGCTTGCAGTAGTTATGGCCAGTGATTGCAGACAGATGGGCTAAGCGCCAGCCCCACCCACCAGCATGCCCACAGCAGTCCCTGACCAGTTACAAAAGAGCTCAAAAAGCACACACGGGACACACCCTACAGCGACTGGGTCTGGTGACTGGGGGGACGGCACTACTGAGACCCACAGGATGCCTTCTACATAAAAGGTCACTACTTTCATGACCAGGTCCTGTAGCTGACCTAATACATACAAACAAACAAGCAGTCAGAAAAAACTTGGAGAGAGGAATATGCTTCAAATGAAACAAGACAACACCTCAGAAAGAAAGAACGAAATGAAACAATCTACCTGAGAAAGAGTTCAAAGTAATGGTCCTAAAGACAGAAAAGTGGATGAGTTCAGTGAGAACTTCAATAAAGAGATACAAAATATAGAGGCGCCTGGGTGGCTCAGTTAAGCGTCTGCCTTTGGCTCAGGTCATGATCCCAGGGTCCCGGGATCAAGTCCCACATCAGGCTCCTTGCTCAGAGGGGCGCCTGCTTCTCCCTCTGCCTGCTGATTCCCCTGCTTGTACACACTCACTCTCTCTCTGACAAACGAATAAATAAGATCTTTTTAAAAAGGGGAAAAAAAGAGATATAGAATATAAAAAAGAACCAGAAATGAAGAGTATAATAACTAAAATGAAAACTACACTAGAGGGAATAACTAAAATGAAAACTACACTAGAGGGAACCAACAGATCAGAGGATGCAGCAGAACGGATCAGTGATCTGGAATATATGGCAGTGGAAAGCACCCAAGTCTGACAACAAAGAGAAAAAAGTACTTTTTTAAATTGGAATAAATTAAGGAACCTCTGAGACAACATTTGCATTACAGGAGTCTCAGAAGGAGAAGAGAGAAAGAATGGTGCTGAAAATTTTCTTAACCTGGGAAAATGAAACTAACATCCAATCCCAGGAAGCAGAGAGAGCCCCAAACAAGATGAACCCAAGCAGGTCCACACAAAGACACGTAATAATTAAAACAGAAAAAACCTAAGTCAAGAGATGATCTTAAAGGCAGGAAAAGAAAACCTAATAGTTACACACAAGGGAGACTCCATAAGGCTATTGGCAGAATTTTTTCAGCAGAAATATTTCTGGCCAGAAGGGAGGGTCATGATATATCCAAAGTACTGAAAGGAAAAAACCCTACAACCAGGAACACTTTGCCCAACAAATGTAAAAGGACTTCAAATGTAAAAGGACTAAGTGCTCCAATCAAAAGACACAGGGTGACTGAATGGATTAAAAAACAAAAGGCCCATCTATATGCTGCCTACAAGAGACTCACTTCAGACCTAATGACACATACACACTGAAAGTGAAGGAATGGAAAGACATATTCCATGCAAATGGAAGTGAAACACAAGCTGGGGTAGGAATACTTATAATAAACAAAGTTTAAAACACGGATTGTGGGGGCGCCTGGGTGGCTCAGTTGGTTAAACAACTGCCTTCGGCTCAGGTCATGATCCTGGAGTCCTGGGATCAAGTCCTGCATCAGGCTCCCTGCTCGGCAGGGAGTCGGCTTCTCCCTCTGACCCTCCCCCCTCTCATGTGCTCTCTCTCTCTCTCTCTCATTCTCTCTCAAATAAATAAAATCTTAAAAAAAAAAGCGTCCAACACTTGATTTTTGCTTAGGTCACGATCTCAAGGTCATGAGATTGAGCCCCACATTGGGCTCTGTGCTGGGCGTGAAGCCTGCTAAGATTCTCTCTCTCTCTCTTCCCCGCTTCCTCCTCCACTCCCCCCCCCACCCGCCCCCAAACAACCCACAACTCCCAACAAACAGAGTCCAGGACCCAGTGGTTTCACAGGTGAATCCTACCAAACATTTAAAGAAGTGTTACCACCTATCCTTCTCAAACTACTACAAAAAAAATAGAAAAGGAATGCTTCCAAATTCATTCCTCAAAGTTAGCCATTAACCTGATACCAAAAGCAGATGAAGACACTACAAAAAAAGAAAATTACAGACCAATATCCCTAATGAACACAGATGCAAAAGCCTTCTACAAATTATTAATTTAAACTAAATTCAACATACATTAAAAAGATCATACATTAACACCCGTTCATAATAAAAACTCTCAACAAAGTGGGTTCAGAAGGAAAATACCTCAACATAATAAAGGCCATATAGGAAAAAATGACAGCTAACATCATAGTCAATGGTGAAAAGCTTCAGCTTTTCCTCTAAGATCAAGAACAAGACAAGGATGCCCGCTCTAACCAGCTTAATTCAACAAAGTCCTGCAAGTCCTAGCCACAGCATTCAGACAAGAAAAAGAACTAAAAGGCATTCAAGTTGGAATAAAAAAAGTAAAACTGTTGCTATTTATAGATGGCATGGTACTATATATAGAAAACCCTAAAGACTCCTCCGACTAATAAATGAATTCAGTAAAGTTGCAGGATACAAAATTAATATACAGAAATCTGTTGTTTCCCCTCCCTCTGCCCCTCCAGCTCATCCTCATGCTCTCTATCTAAAATAGAAAAAAAAAAGGAGGGGGGGCGCCTGGGTGGCACTGGGTCATGATCTCAGGGTTGTGAGATAGAGCCCCGCATCAAGCTCCATGCTCCTCCCTCTGCCTTTCCAACTCATGATCTCTCTTTAAAATAGATGAATACATCTTTAAAAAAGAGAGAGAGAGATCTGTCGTGTTCCTATACACTAATAACAACCCAGTAGAAAGAGAAAATAGGTTAAAAAAATCATATAAATGAATGAATGAATGAATGATTGGGAAAACAATTCCATTTATGACTGCATCAAAAGGAATAAAGTACCTAGTAATAAATTTAGGCAAGGAGGTGAAAGACTCATATTCTGAAAACTGTCAGGCACTGATGAAAGAATCTGGGGACAATACAAATAAATGGAAAGATATACCATATACCATGTTCAGGGAATGGAAGAATTAATATTGTTACAATGTCCATACTACCCAAAGCAATCTACAGATTCAATGCAACCCCTATCAAAATATCAATAGTATTTTTCACAGAAGTAGAACAAAGAATCCTAAAACTTGTATGGAACCACAAAAGACCACAAATAGCCAAAGCAAGCTTGAGAAAGAACAACAACACTGGAAGTATCACAACCAGATTTCAAATTATACTACAAAGCCATAGTAACCCAAACAGTATGGTACTGGCATAAAAATACACACATAACTCAATGGAACAGAATAGAGCCCAGAAATAAACCCATGCTTAAATGGTCAATTAATCTATGACAAAGGAAGCAAGAATATACAATGAGGAAAAACAGTCTCTTCAATAAATGGTGTTGGGAAAACTGGACAACTACATACAAAAGAATGAAACTGGGCCACTTTCTTACACCATACACAAAAATAAGCTCAAAATGGATTAAAGACGTAGATGTAAGTCCTGAAACCATATAACTAAAACAAGACATATGCAGTAATTTCTTTGACATCAGCCTTAGCAACATTTTTTCTAGATATATCTCCTCAGAAAAGGGAAATAACAAAAATGAACAACTGGGACCACATCAAACTAAAAAACTTGCACACAGCAAACCAAACATCAACAAAACAAAGAGGCAACCTACTGAATTAGAAAAGATATTTGCTAATGATATAGCCAATAAGGGGTTAACATCCAAAATATATAAGAACTCACACACCTCAAAACCAAAAACTCCCAAACAATCTAATTAAAAATTGGTAGAAGACCTGAATGCACATTTTTCCAAAGAAACATACAGATGGCCAACAGATATGAAGATGCTCAATGTCACTAATCTTCAGGGAAATGCAAATCAAATCCACAATGATTTATCACCTCACACCAGTCAAAATGGCTAGTATCAGAAAGACAACCTTGTGCACTGTGTGTGTTTGGGGGTGGCAGGGGGGATGTAAAGTGGTGCAACCACCCTGGAAAACCACATGGAGGATCCTCAGAAAACTAAAAACAAATATATATGATTCAGTAATTCCAATTCTGGGTATCTGCCTGAAGAAAATGAAGACACTAATTCAAAAAGACATACGCATCCCTGTTTACCACAGCATTATTTGCAATAGATAAAACATTGCCCCAACCTAAGTGTCCACTGATAGATAAATGAATAAAGGTGTGTGTGTGTGTGTGTGTGTGTGTGTGTGTGTGTGTGTGTGTGTATGCATGCAAGGGAATATTACTCAGCCATTTAAAAAAAAATAACTCAGGGGGCGCTTGGCTGGTTCAGTTGGTAGAGCATGTGACTCAATCTCCAGGTCGTGGGTTCAAGTCCACATTGTGCATGAAGATTATTTAAAAAAACAAAAAACAAAAAAAAGACAAGAGAAGACATCTTGCCATTCACGACAATTTGGATGGACCTAAAGGGTATTATGCAAAGTGAAGTAAGTCAGAGAAAGACAAATACCATATGATTTCGGTTATGTGTGTAATCTAAAAAACAATCAAACAACAGCAATAACAGAAGCAGACTCATAAATACCGAGAACTGGTGGTTGCCAAAGGGGAGGAGTCTGGGGAGATGGGCAAAATAGGTGAGAGAGATTAAGGGGTACAAAATTCCAGCTCTAAAACAAGTCACAAGGATGAGAAGTAAAGCACAGAGAATCCCTGATAATACTGTAATAGCTTTGTTTAGTGATAGATGGTAAAGTATACTTATGATGAGCATTTTGTAATGTGTGTGTGTATAAAGATTTTATTTATTTGAGACAGAGAGAGAGAGAAAGCAAGCACGAGCAGGGGGAGGGGCAGAGGGAGCCAAGCAGACTCCCTGCTGAGCAGGGAGCCTGATGGGGGCTCGATCCCAAGACCTTGAGATCATGACCTGAGGTGAAGGCCGACTCTTAACCGACTGAGCCACCCAGGCACCCCTTTTGTAATGTATGTAATAGTCAAATCATTATGTTGTACACCTGAAACTAATATTAATGTCAACTATACTTCAATTAAAAAGGGGGGGGACATCAGAGAACTTGTACTTCCTGTCTTTCCATCATGTGAAGACACAAAAAGCCATCTGTAAACCAAGAGTCCTCACCAGGAACCAAAGCAGTAAGCTCCTTGATCTCGACTTCCTTCCCAGCTTCCCGAACTGTGAACAATAAATTTCTGTTCTGCAAGCCACTCAGTCTATGGTATTTTGTTACAACTAAGACAATTCTTATTTATTCCTGAGTGGTAGTCCATTATATGGAGGTACTATAATTTGTTTATTCATTCAACTGTTTTTGATGGACTTCGGGTTTTTCCCCTTTACCATTAAAGATAAAACTGCTTTAAACACTTTCACAGGTCTTTGCATTAACATATGCTTTTATTTCCGTTGGATAAATACCTAGGAATGGGATGGCTGGGTTGTATAAAAGTTGTATGTTTAATTTTAAAGACACTGCCAAATTGCCTTCCAAAGTGCTTGTACAATTTCCGTTCCTACCATCAGTGGATGAGAGTTCCAAATGCTCTACATGCTGGACAACACCTGGTATGGTCAGAGTTTTTAATTTTAATGATTTTAAAAGTGCACAGTGGTTAAGTCATTACGGGTTTAAGTTTTCATTTTCCTGATGACTCTTTCCAGCATCTTTTTATGTAATTTTTTGCCATAAGTTCCTTTGGAACTGTCCACATTTTTGGCCTTTTTTTTTTTTTTAATTGTTTGTAACTATTGAGTTATAAATGTTCTTTATATATTTTAGCTCCTTGTCCTCTGTTGGATATGTTTGGCAAATAAAGTCCCTCTCTTCTCCTTCTGGGCCTGCCATAATGCATATATTGGTCAGCCTGCTGGTATCTCATAAGTCCCTTAAGAGTGACTCCTCTGACAATTTCAAATGACCTGTCTTCAAGTTTACAGATTCTTTATTCTACCTGATCAAGTCTGTTACTGAACCCCTCTAGTAAATTTTCCAGTTAACTGTATTGTTCAGCTCTAGAATTTCTGGTTGGTTCTCTTTTACAGTTTCTATATGTTGATAATCTCACATTGTCCATAAATTGTTTTCTGATACCGTTGTCTGTGTTCTCTTAAGTCACTGAGCATCTTTAGCACAGTTGTTTTAAAATTTTGTCAAGTAATTCAGAGGCCTACATTTTTTTTTAAAGATTTTTATTTATTTATTGAGAGAGAGAGAATGGTAGAGAGAGAGCATGAGAGGGAAGGAGGTCAGAGGGAGAGGCAGACTCCCTGCTGAGCAGGGCCCGATGCAGGACTCCATCCTGGGACTCCAGCATCATGACCTGAGCCGAAGGCAGTTGCTTAACCAACTGAGTCACCCAGGCACCCGAGGCCTACATTTTTATAGGGCCAGTTTCCAGACAATTTATTTTGTTCTTTTGATTGGGCCACGTTTCCTTATTCCTTTGTATATCTACAGTCTTTTGTCAAAATTGGGCATCTGAAAAAACAGCCAACACTTCCAGTCATTAAGAACTGGGCCTGTGCAGGGGAAGACCTTCACTAATCTCCCTAGCTTAGAGGTTCTGGCATCACTCAAATCTCTTCTGAGAATGCATATTCCCTATGCTGTGTGTGTTAACTACAGCATATAGGATTGCCTTTAAATATCTTAGTTTCCCAGAGAGGCTCTTCCTTGCTTCTTTTTAGAAGCCACAGCCACTTCCTGCCCCGCAGGAAGGCATAGGCATCTCCCTTGGTCTCCCCATGTTACCTACTGCATGGTATCCAGAGAGGTTCTTGTAAATCCAATCAAGACCCAATTGATCTTCCTCTGATGATCCTGGCAGAGGCAGCTCTGAAGCCTGCTATGTAGTCTTCCCTGCTTCCTGCGTCAGTCTGTTTCTTGCTGGGGCACCTGGGTGGCTCAGTCGTTAAGCATCTGCCTTAGGCTCAAGTCATGATCCCAGGGTCCTGGGATAGAGCCCCACATCGGGCTGGCTCCCTGCTCATCGGAAAGCCTGCTTCTCCCTCTCCCACTCCCCCTGCTTGTGTTCCCTCTCTCGCTGTGTCTGTGTCAAATAAATTAAAAAAAAAAAAAAAAAAGTCTGTTTCTTGCTCCAACCTTCACAGCCCAGAATGACCTGCAGATTTCAGATACCCATGGCCTCATTCCATTTTTGTGCTGCACTTGCTGTGCATTCTGCAGTCAGAACTTTCCTCTTTTGACTTAACCCTCATTCAAAGCCCAGCCCCACTAGCCACCCAGCTGAGTCCTAGTGGTTCTCACAGATTTGCCCCAACCTTATCCTCCATACTGAATGAAATATCCCAGGACCCACCAAGGTTGCCACAAAATCCATGAAGTCCTTTGAATGGAGTAAATACTAGCTTCAAGGACTGAGTATTAATGTGCCAACTCCTATGCCTCTGTACCCATCTCATGTCCACTCTTCTACTGGTACCCTTCATTAGTTCTGAGTCTACCCTGTCCTTGACATTTTCTCCCTTTGTGACATTTACTTCTCTAACGTAATTAAGTATGTGAAACTCAATGCCATCAACCAGATATCCAAGCAAGAGGCCCAGTTCTCAGCCACCACCTTTCCTTTCCTAGTCTGGAACGGTTTTACCATCATTACCTAGAGACTGCCCCTCCCAACTATAACTCACCTACCCGGACATATACAGTAGCCACAATATGTTGGATGTCTCCATCCTGAACTCCTCCCCAGAATTCCAGATATGCGTGTCCAGCTGCCTACTTGATGCCTTCACCCAGTGGCATCAATCTTAAAAGAGCCAACAGAAAGTTCCTGATCTTAAAAGAGCCAACAGAAAGTTCCGATATCCCCAGTTAAAATTACTCTGTGGTGAACTTCCCCTTATCAGTTGGAATTTTCATCCTTCCTGTTGCTTAGATCAAAACCTTAGGGTCATCTCTGAATCCTGTGCTTCGCTTTCTTGCTGTTCTAGAAAAAATGTTTATGTCCCCCCAAAATTCGTATTTTGACACTCCACCCCCCACAAACTGATGGTATTAGGAGCTGGGGCCTTTGGGTGGAAATGAGGAAGGAGGCCCTTACTACACACAGAATCTGACCATGCAGGCATCCTGATCTCGGACTTCTCGCTTCCAGAACCGTGAGAAATAAATTTCTGTGATTTATAAATCACCGAGTTTGTGGTATTTTCTAATATAGCTTAGTGATACAAGCAGACCAATCATGTGACTTCCCCTGCACATTAGGAAATCTAGCTGACTCTTAATAAAAATAGATCCAGAATCCAGCCACTTCTAAGCCACCACTCTGTCCCATGAACCCTCAACTGGCCCACTACAGTGGACTCCACCCTACTTTACCTTCCTCTTCCCTTATCCTCACAATCTGTTCTCCACAGTGCAGCCAGGTGAAGCCTGTGGAGAGCTGGCTAAGATCATCTCCCTCCTCTAATCCAAAGTTCCCACCACCTCCAGGACAGATAACCAACTTCTCGGGCAGCCATTCCAGTCCTGAATCCCTTCTTACTGCTCCCACCTGAAGGAAAGGGAATCTACGGTTTCCTTAATGCTCCCAGCTTACCTCTCCAAACATTTTTACATCCCTGTATTGAGATAACCTTCTCACACCTGTTTACATCAGGGGCCAAAAATGGAAATACCTCCGTATAATTCCTCCTACGGACCCAGGGCGAAGGCTAGGGGTTTCCCCAGGGTCCCTAGACCCAAGGTCTGGAAGACTGGCATGCAGAGTCCCGGGACACTACAATGGAGAAAATGAGTGGCAGCAGGAGCCAGTGAGGGACTAAGACACCCTACACATACCTGTGTGGGTTCCGTAAGCGTCTGTCGCCATGTTTTGTTTTGGGGTTTTGTAGCCACGTTTTAAGGGGCAGGTCACAGATGAACACGCTGTAGGGTTTCAGTGGGCTGAGACTCCTCCGTGTACCTCTGCCTGGCCGGTGAGCCAGGCGAACTGATCACTGGAGGTCTACCTTTCATGCCTCAGTGTTTCGTCTTACCAGCCCTGTGTCCTCGAGGATTCCACGTCCTAATGCCTCAATGTCTCCATCACCCTCCATTAGCCTGTTTTTCCAACCACCACCTTTGGAAAGCTTTTAAAACCCTAACGTCATTCGTGTCGCTCCTCTGTTTAAAATTATCCACAGCTTCCAGCGTCCTGAGAAGGCAGAGGCCAGAGCCTCGGCCTGCTCTTCCAGCCGCGACTCCGCCTCCCACGCCGCTCCCCGCAGGCACAACAGCCCCCAGCTTCCCCGCACACTCCCAGCTCAGGGGCACCTCCGCGCCTTCGCACAGGCCGCTTCCTCCGCCTGTAACACTCCCCACACCGAGTCGCGTCGGTGAAACTGCCCAGGGAGGCGGAGAGGTCGTGTATTCAGGGCCATTGTCAGAAATGGGACCCCACCTACCAGTGCCTCGTTCTCCTAGGCAGGAAGAGCTGGGATGTGAGCGCGTGAGCAGGCGCCCCGCACCCGGAGCTTTAGGATCCGGGCGGCGGGGAGGGGCGCAAAACGCAGTATTTACCTGAGCCGGGTCCCTCAGCGTGGCTGCCGCCATCCGGGCCTGTGGGCGGAGCGGGGCCGGGAGCGGGCAGGCGGTTCTTGCACCCGCCCCGCTGCGGGGCACCCCGGGCGGCGTCGCCTAGCTTCAGACCCGCCCCTGTAGGGCCGGGTCAACGGCTCCTCTGAGTCCTTCTCCCGCAAGTCTCCTCGCGCACACCCTGCGCTCCGGAACTTCTGCCCGGATGAACACAGGGGAGAAGCCAAAATGACCGCCCGGAGGAGGACGCCGGAAGTCCCGCCCCGCGTTCTGTGTCACACACGGAAGGCCCCTGTTCTGAACCGTAATTGGTTCAGCGCGGCGGCCGTTAGGCGCGGAGCCTACAGGTTAATGTAGTTCGCGTGGATTCCGATGGCGCGGCTGAGGGCGCTCGGCAGCCGACCCGCAGTTTTAGACCCGCAAGCTGCGCCGGGAGATGGTGTCCACGAGTCCGAGAGATTAAAAGGGTCTTTGTCCCTTCTTAACGAAGAGAACTCAAGTTTTGGGGGTGGTGTTGGGTGTCGCCTGTAGCCATTCACCCAATCGTGTGGGGACGTGTTACTTCGGACTCCGTGAAGTTCAGCTTTGCTCCCAGAGGCTAAGGCTACAGATCCAAATACACTTACCATCCGTAGCCATGCAGGCTCCAAATGTGTCCACTGGTAGCAGAAGCTAACACGTCGCGTTGCATCTCAAATCCATACTCTATGAAGTGTTAGAGTTGGTTTTATCAGTCGCTCTATGTTTCATCAGGGACGAGAGAATGAACAGATTGGGGCATGACAGGAAATCTTGTAGGGGATTGTTGGACTACTCTGAGGCAGGAATACAAAGGTGAACTCTGTAATGACCACAGAAAGCATCTCCCTGGACTGTATGGTAAATTACTGTGTTCAACTCAGCAACACGTTTATCTATTTACTATCTCTTTTCGGATCGCCTGATAGTCACTTCCTTTTGGAAACCTGACATCAATCTCAACAACATAACTGTGAGAGACGCGCTATTTTGACACTGGACAGTGGCTTCGGTGTTTACAGGTGTTAGCATGTATGAAAAGGGTGCTCTGGTTTCCAAAATGCAGAGGGTAACTTAAATCTATGATCTCATCTCATTACTGGATAGTGGTTATCATTTCCCCTGTGATTACAGGGAGTATTCTGCATGAGGAATTGGCATTATCTGAGAAAAAAAACAGCTGTAAAATGCAAATTACACAGCTATTAGAGATTGTGTCAGAAATGTCTTAGTGGAAATGCCAGTGGATGGTAAAAATGTGAAGATCTTAAGAGAAATTGTATCAGTGATGTCTGAGAAAAGATAGTTAAGCTGAGCATGTGACTAAAACAATCATTCTGAAGACTTTGTCTCCCAAATTTGATTCTTATTCATTCTTGAAATTAAGTGATACCAGCATTCAGGGAATGCTAACAGGGACATTAGGAATAGGTAGAATTGTAAAAATATAAAGGGAAGCTAAAGTGTCTTGTTTATTCACTGTTCTAACAAATAATCAATGAGTGTTTGGCTTCAAGAACTTATTATAGATGCATAGGAGACATCTGCACACAAAGGGACAAAAGACTCCTGCCCTCCTGGGGGCTATATTATATACAAGGAAGTCACAGAAATCATGAAAGAAGAAATCCTAAATCATACAGCATCTTGGAATGTGCTAGGCACAATGGAAGAACGTAAGGTGAATGTGCTTAGAAGAGGGAGGGTTCTTTGCTAATAGGGTCATTGAGCAAAAACTTGAAGGATATGAGGGATAACTACTGAGTATTTTTGGAATAAGTTCTAGGCAAAATGTGCAGGTGGCTAGATAGCTTTGGTAGGTGGAGCCCTCACAGGGCTCCTAAGCAACTGAGGACTCCAGCCAGGTTGGCCATTAGCCTGACTTGCTCACTGCAGAGACACTCAGGGGATGCATGTGAGAAACTTTGGCTCTGCCCCTAGGAGTCTGCAATTTTTCACTGTGGTGGACTAAAAGGCCTGGAACTAGGCAGCCTCATTTTTCATCGAATCCTGGTTTTCAAATTTGATTCCTAGACCTTTACCATTCATGTCACCTGGTGATTTGTTAGAAATGCTCATTCTCATTTCAGAAACTAGCCTAGTGAAACAGATTCTGTGGTCAAGGCCTAGAATCTGTGTTTTAACAATTTTCCAGGTGATTCTGATATAACATTCCACTGTACTATTGTGGTTTCTGTAGACCAGGTCACAGTGTTTCTCACAACAGGAGTCACCTCTAAATCTGCAGGATTTCTGAACTGATATTAAAAAAGAAGGAATCAGGGCTCCTGGGTGGCTCAGTTGGTTAAGCGACTGCCTTCGGCTCGGGTCATGATCCTGGAGTCCCGGGATCGAGTCCCACATCGGGCTCCCTGCTCAGCGGGGTGTCTGCTTCTCCCTCTGACCCTCCTCCCTCTTGTGCTATCTCTCATTCTCTCTCAAATAAATAAATAAAATCTTAAAAAAAAAAAAAGAAGGAATCAGTATATACAATTATAAAATAGAATGTGAAAGGCATCTGGGTGGCTCAGTCATTTGAGTGTCTAACCTTTGGTTTTGGCTCAGGTCATGATCTCAGGATCATGAGATCCAGCCACCTGTCACATTCCATGCTCAGAGAGGAGTCTGCTCAAGATTCTCTCTCCCTCTCCCTCTGTCCCTCACCTACTCTCTCTCTCTAAAATAAATCAAATCTCGGGGCGCCTGGGTGGCTCAGTCGTTAAGCGTCTGCCTTCAGCTCAGGTCGTGATCCCAGGGTCCTGGGATCGAGCCTCACATCGGGCTCCCTGCTCCACAGGGAAGCCTGCTTCTCCCTCTCCCACTCCCCCTGCTTGTGTTCCTTCTCTCACTATGTCTCTCTCTGTCAAATAAATAAATAAAAAATCTTAAAAAAATAAAATAAAATAAAATAAATAAAATCTTTGGGGTGCCTGGGTGGCTCAGTCATTAGGCATCTGCCTTCGGCTCAGGTCATGATTAAGGGTCCTGGGATTGAGCCCCGCATCAGGCTCCCTGCTCCGTGGGAAGCCTGCTTCTCCCTCTCCCAGCTTGTGTTCCCTCTCTTGCTGTGTCTCTCTCTGTCAAATAAATAAATAAAATATTTTTAAAATTATTTAAAATAAATAAATAAAATTTTGAAAAAGAACATGTATGTAGAGGCACCTGGGTGGCTCAGTTGTTAAGCGTCTGCCTTTGGCTCAGGTCATGGTCCCAGGGTCCTGGCATCGAGTCCCATATCCGGCTCCCTGCTCATTGGGAAGTCTGCTTCTCCCTCTCCCACTCCCTCTGCTTGTGCTCTCTCTCTCACTGTGTCTCTCTCTGTCAAATAAATAGAATCTTAAAAAAAAAAAGAAAAACACGTTTTAGAAAGTCATCTTTGAGTAATTATTATTTTAACATTTTTTATTATAAAATATACGTAATGAAAAATTTACCATTTTAACCATTTTAACTGTACAGTTCAGTGGCAGTTAAGTACATTCAAATTGTAGTGCAACTGTCAAGACTATCCATCTCCAGAATTCTTACATCACTCAGTGAGGTCCTTCTGTTCCCATGGAGCTTAGGGCCTGGCTTGGTGGCACATGGAAACATTCTGGTTCTCCAAGTGTGAAATCTCTCCAAAAGGACCAAAAGACTGTCCTCTTGGGTCTTTATGAAGGCTTTATTACAAGGTCATGATTGCCTAAGTCACGGGCCACTGGATGATGCAACCTCCAGCTTCTCTCCTTCCCTGGAGGTAGGGCATTGGGAATAGGGACTGAAAGTTCTAATCCTTTATCACGTGATTGCTCCTCCTGGCAACTTGCCTCTGAACCTGGGGTGGGTTTGGAAAGGAAAAATCACCTTCATTAATAACAAGACACTCATTTTACCTTTATAGCTCTGAAGCATTTTCAGGAATTATGGATGAAGACCAATATATCTAAGAAATGATATAATATATAACAATATAACATTTCTTATAAATCACTGTATCACACCGGCAATGAACAAATAGAATTGGAAATTAAAAATATTACCATTTACATTTTAGTACCCTTAAAATGAAATACTTAGGTATCAATCTAACAAAACATATACAAGATATATATGGGGAAAATTACAAAATTCTGATTAAAGATATCAAAGAAGAACTAAATAAATGGATGTACCATGTTCATGAACAGGAAGACTCAATATTATCTAGATGTCAGTTTTCCTCAAATTTACCTATATATTCAACACAATCTTAAAAATCCCAGCAAATTATTTTGTGGATATTGACAAACTGATTCTTTTTTTTTTTAAGATTTTATTTATTTATTTGTGAGAGAGAGAGAGAGAAAGAGCACAAGCAGGAGGAGTGGCAGGCAGAGGGGGAAGCAGGCTCCCCGCTGAGCAGGGAGCCCGATGTGGGATCAATCCCAGGATCCTGGGATCATGACCTGAGCCGAAGGCAGCTGCTTAACCAACTGAGCCACCCAGGCGTCCCTTAGACAAACTGATTCTAAAGTTTGTATGGACAGGCAAAAAAGCCAAAATAGCTAACTAATTCAATATTGAAGAAGAAGAACAAAGTTGAAGACTGACACTACCCAACTTCAAGATTACTGTAAAGCTACAGTGATGAAGACAGTGTGTTACTGGCTAAAGGATTAAAAGATTAATGGAACAGAATAGTGAGCTCAGAAATAGACCCACAAACTCAACTGATCTTTGACAATGTAACAAAAGCAATGCAATGGAGCACAAATAATATTTTCAACAAATATGCTGGAACAACTGGACATCCACATACAAAAAAAAAAAAGAAGAATCTAGACATAGCCTTTATTCCCTTCACAAAAATGAACTCAAAGTGGATCACAGACCTAAATGTACAGCAAAAAAACACTATAAAATTCCTAGAAGATAACATAGGAGAAAACTTAGATAACTTTGGGTATGATGCTAACTTTTTCAATACAAAACCAAAGGCACAATTCATTACAGAAATAAGTGATAAAGCTGGACTTCATTAAAATTCAAAACTTCTGGGTGCCTGGGTGGCTCAGTCAGTTAAGCGTCTGCTTTCCGCTCAGGTCATGATCCCAAGGTCTTGGGATGGAGCCCCACATCAGGCTCCCGGCTCAGTGGGTAGTCTGCTTCTCTCCCACTCCTGCTTCCCTAGTCTCTTTCTCTCAAATGAATAAATAAAATCTTTTTTAAAAATACCGTAACAGTCATAGACACTTCTTAGTATAATCTGCTTTGTTATCATTGTTCACCACTCTCTATAGTCTAAAGATTCAGTAAAAAGCAAGCCCTGGTTTATACTGTTTGTCAATTTCCCTGGTATAAATACTGCCTCCTCTGCCAACTTCAAGCTGCCATCGTGTCACAGAATATGGAGCTTGGAAGAGATGTGTTTTCTGTTCCTAACATACAGATTTGGTAGTCATAAATAACCTCAAGAACATACATAATGGTAAAACATAGTAAAATAACTAGGAAGTGACAATTGCTGACAATCTTTTTTTTAACAGCTTTATTAAAGTAAGTCACTTCTTGTTACTCACAGTAGCTGTTTCCTAAAGCCATGGTTATTCACAGTAGTTATGTACTCTAATGGTTCTGTGTGCACTAATTCAGTGTTCCAGTACTGAATTTTTGCATATAAAACCATTGTTCCTGGAGAAAATACAGATTTGGGTTCCTGAGAGCTTCTAGTCACAACATTTTTGTCAAGTGATCAAAACATAACATTGTTTCAACTGTGTTTCTGTTTAAAGACATCTTGCTTGCTGTGTGTTGATTTATTAACATAGGACTTATGGCCAACAGCACTGTTACTCATGCCTGAACAAAGCGCATCTAACACGTATTTTCTTTCTAAGGCACATCTTAGCCTTGTGCTTAGAAATACTAGACAGCAAGTAAGCATCATATTTGGGGGCCATTTGAAACAGTGAAATCATCAACAAAAAGCAAACATGACACAAGCTGACCACACAAGGACACCTGTTTATAGTATGCAAGCTGAACGGAGAAAGGAACCTTAGCTGTGACAACTGCTACTACTTTTATCTTGAAACTGATGTTCTATCTTAAACAGATTGTATTCTTTTTCTTTTTTTAAAGATTTTATTTATTTATTTGACAGAGAGAGACACGTTGAGTGAGGGAACACAAGCAGGGGGAGTGGGAGAGGGAGAAGCAGGCCTCCCACGGAGCAGGCAGGATGCCGGGCTCAATCCCAGGACCCTGGGCTCATGAACCGAGCCAAAGGCAGACATTTAACGATTGAGCCACCCAGGCGCCCCTAAACAGATTGTATTCTAAAAGGCATATTTGCCTCTCTGATAATTAGTAAAACCAGTTTGACTTGCCACAAATGGAAGTCTACCATGAAATCAAAGTAATGCTCTTAAGTCCCAGGGAGCTTGTGAGGCTTACTTGGGCCTGCTCCCTCTGTTTTTTTTTTGTGGTTTTTTTTTTTTTTAAGATTTTATTTATTTGAGAGAGAGAATGAGACAGAGAGAGAGCATGAGGGGGGGAGGGTCAGAGGGAGAAGCAGACTCCCCGCTGAGCAGGGAGCCCGATGCAGGACTTGATCCCAGGACTCCAGGATCATGACCTGAGCCGAAGGCAGTCGCTTAACCAACTGAGCCACCCAGGCGCCCTGAGAGCAAGTGAGTGGGAGGTGGGGGGTAGAGGGAGAGGAAGAGAGAGAATCTCAAGCAGACTCCATGCTGAGCATGGAGCCTGACACGCAGCTGGAGCTCATGACCCTAATATGACCTGCACTGAAACTAAGAGTTGGATACTTAACCGACTGAGCCACCCAGGAGCCCCTGCTCCCTCTGTTGAAAAGGGAAATCAGTAAAAGGGGTATTAGAGATTCAGCATGCCACCAAGACTCTCTCCAGACAACAGGAAGGAAAAAGGATCAGCTTTTTCAAGGTGTCCACATGTGCCCCCTGATGTTGTATTTGTGTGTCCTCTGAAAGCATCTCCTGAACCAGGGCAGGAGTGTGGCTCAGTCCTCAGGAAACAAGAGAGGATGGTGCAGCCCTTAGGGGCATTTTTACTGAGACTGTATTGTTTTGGAAGATACCTGAGGAACACTGATGGTGCACACACCAGCTCTGCAGTCCCTGTCGCAGAAGTATTTGTGGGTGCACTTTTAGAAGAGGCACATTCCATCTGGTTGGCTGTGGTCTCCTCCAATCCCTATGAAGCCAGTGTTTCTGTAGCAGTTCTGGTTCCCCCTGAACCTTATGGCCTTACAACCAATGACCATCACCTACAGAAATGTGGACATCAGGGCATATGGCTCTTTGCCGGACCTGGGGAAGGGGTTCCCCTCAACAGTGCTGACATCCCCCTGTGATATCCTCTGTGAACAAGGGAAAGAATTCATGCTACTCCCAGAAGCACCTGAGGTTCTCACACCTGTTCCTCCTCAGGGTGACCTCTGAGACTCCCCAAACTCATAGCATCCAGTCTCAAATGAGGACCAGAAAGCTATCCCTGCAGGCTTTCCTAGGAGGTCAGTGGCAGCTGTGCACATTTGGCCAAAAGTGACAAGCTATTTTTGCCATCATACTGTACCTACTGAGGCAGAGAGTTTGAGACTCCCACAAAGATTGTTCATCCTTCATGCTTGTGGAGCACAAATCTATACATAAAACACACCATACAGCAAATAGAACACCTGAAATTAAGAGGACTCAAACAATAAGGCTTTCGTATTATACAAAACAAAGCAGTATGTGGCACACAGCTCAGGCTGTTGACTTAGAAGCTGGAAAAATTCACCATCTGAGAACGTGTCCCTGAAAAAGGTTGTCCTCTGCAAGTTGCCAGCCAAACTCATATGAAATTCCTTTGGGCAAACACTGAGTCAGGTTCTTGCCCAAGCCAGGCAGAGAGAGAGAAACACAGATCCAGAGGGGCTCAGGCTACTCCTCATCTGCTCCAGCATGTGAGAAGAGAGGTCGGCTTCCTTGAGCACAGTGGGGTGGTGACTGATGCACACTGTGGGGACCTGCCAGGCGGTAGAGGTGAAATGGCTTCACCCTGGAAATGGCTTTGACATAACCCTAGAAAGAGCCCTGAGCAGGTTAAGTGTAACATAGCCACACCTGCTTCCCACGGAAGTGAAATTTAGGGGAATTCTCCCTACTGTGGACAACTGGAAGCAGGAGATCAAATTCAGACACATGGCTCCTCAGGGTTTCTTCCAGTGACCTTAAACTGAACAAGGAAATACCACACTCCATTGCACATCTAAGGCCTTTCTCCAATGTGAACTCTACGAGTGTAATGAGGTGAATTCTCCGGGGAAAATATTTCCCACATTCACCACATACATAGGACTTTCCTCCTGTGTGAACTCTCTGATGTCAAATGAGTGCTGAGCTCTTGGTAAAAGATCTGAGAGAAAATTGTTCTCAATTTTTCTCAGTAAGGCCTTTCCCCAGTGTGAACTTGCCAGTGCACAATGAGGGCAGATTTTCATCAAAAGCATTTCCCACATTCAATGTATTCATAATGCCTTTCTCCAGTGTGTACTATCTGTGGTTGAACAAGGATGGAACTATGGCTAAAAGACTACACACATTCACTGCACACGTAACAATTTTCTCTCTGAGAAATTTTTCTCAATTCACTATACTCATAAGGCCTTGACGCAGTGTGAACTCTCCAGTATTCAGGGAAATAATTTCCTTGACGGAATTTTCCACACTCAGTGCATTCATAAGACCTTTCACCAGTGTGACCTCCCAAATGATACAGGAGTTTCCTCCTACGGATAGAAGATTTGCCACATTCATGGTACTTGTAAGGCCTTCCTCCTGTGTAAACTCTTTGATAACAGAGCAGGTATCCATAGATAAAACATTTCCTACAGTTACTGCACTGGTAAGGCCTATCTCCAGCATGAATTCTCTGATGATACCAAAGGTAGAGCTAGAGGTGAAAGATTTCCCACCTTGGTTGCACCTATAAGGCCTTTGTTCTCTGTGAATACTCGTGTTGAGAGAAGTAAGATTGATGGCTAAAGGATTTCCCACATTTAATGTACCCAAAAGGCCTTTTTCCTTTATGAATTCTCTAGTGTAGAATGAGTACCAAACTACTAGTAAAAGATCTCCACATTTACTACATTCATAAGGCCTTTCTCCAGTGTGAACTTGCCAGTGCACAATGAGGGCAGATTTTCATCAAAAGCATTTCCCACATTCAATGTATTCATAATGCCTTTCTCCAGTGTGTACTATCTGTAGTTGAATAAGGATGGAACTATGGCTAAAAGACTACACACATTCACTGCACACGTAACAATTTTCTCCAATAGGACTTCTCTGGGGATAAATGGGGACAAACTTTTGGTTGAAGGGTTTCCCACATTTGCTGCACCTGAACTGCCTTGCCCCAGTATGAACTCCTCGATGTTGACTGAGGGTTGAGTTTTGCCTAAAAGATGTGTCACATTCACCACACACACAAAGCCTGTCACCACTGTGGACTCTCTGGAGAATAACAAGTGAAGATTTATACAGGAATGTTTTCCCCCATTCATGGCACATGAAACAGTCTTCCTATGTTAACACACTGGTCCTGAACAAGTGTGTATGTGGGGTTAAAGGTGTTCTTACATTTTCCCCAGGTGACATAACTTTTTTTGCTTTGAAAAGTTGCCCCACACCGAGTGATTCTGTTTGGCTTCTCTCTGGTGTGAGTGGCCTGTAGTTGGTGTTCTGAGATGGCCAGGAAGGCTTTCTCAACCTCTCCACAGGTGAAGGGCTTGTCTGACACATGTAATTTCCAGCTCTTCATAAACAAGTCCCTGTCCACAGGGCTTCTGAAGGGTTTCACTCCCATGTGCTGTTTCTCATGTTTTCTGAAGTTTGTAATGAAATAAAATCATTTCATACATGCCCCACACCTGAACGCTTTCTGGCTGTTTTCTTTTCCCTGGTGCGCAGCCAAGTGGGAAATGTCTCTCAAGACTGGACCACACATCTCACAGGGGTGGGTCTTCCGGGAAGACAGAGCTGCCTTGGGCGTCCTGGTCTGTGACACGCCTACAGAAGTGCTCTGGGCAAAGGGTGCCTCATCCTCTGCTCCACAGCAGCAACCTGAAGGCGAAGAAGCGCTGGTGAAATTTGTGTTGACTATAGCGAGGGGGTGAGCCCATCACATACATGCACCCGACTCATCTAGGCAGGACTGTATGGCACGCTTTTCTAGGTAAGGGAGTTGGAATCTGGTCAGAGAAGTTGGGCATTTCTGGGCTCCTAAGGCAAAAGAATGGTAGAGACCTCATCGTGGGAAGGACACAAGGATAGTCTATAACACAAAGAAGAGAGGCATATTCTAAAACTTGTTCCTCTGCTAAAGGATTCCTGCAGGACCTTTTCTGCTGGTGACATGAGGGTGTGTAAACTGTATGTCCAAACCCAGGAAAAACTAATTGCAATAGAGCTTCTTCTATTCAAAGCCAATTTAAGGATGTGTGCACGCCTTGTGGCAAGTGTGGGCCAGTGTTGCAGAGCAAGAGAGGAAGACTTATGAGAAAGATGAGTGAGATACAAAGTCCAGAGAGGTAGAGATTATCCCTAGCTGGAAGTCAGAGTAGAAATGACGTAGTAGAATTGACTAGTCAGTAAAGTATCAACAAAGAGAAGGAAAAGCAGAAATGGAGTATGGTATTGGCAACAAGAACAAAATACTGGTTAAATGGGAAACATTCCTGGTATAATCTGAACACACCCTCCCCAGTTTCACCAGGGCCAGACACCTGTAAGCTCATCTGCAGCCTTGGCTACTGAGAATCCCTACAATCTTTGCTGCACCTGACCTCTGCTGATAGTGCTGCACTGTGATCACATGGCTGGTCCCTCCCTAGAGCCAAAATGGCCACAGGCCCTTCAGCTGGTGACCTTGCAACCAACCCAAGGTAAAGGTCTTTCCCCACCAAAACCAGCCTGTAAAAGCTGGAAGAGGTGACTGATCCATCACATGTGGGGACATCAAAAAAAAGGCTATCAGGACCACACAAAAAAATCAAGGAAATGGGACATAACCAGAGGAGCACAGTAAGTTTCCAACACGTGAACCCAAAGAAACACAGATCTACAAGCTGCAGGACAAATAATTTAAAATTGTTTAAGGGGGTGCCTGGGTGGCTCAGATGGTTAAGCGTCTGCCTCTGGCTCAGGTCATGATCCCAGGGTCCTGGGATTGAGCCCAGCGTTGGGCTCCCTGCTTGGCAGGAAGTCTGCTTCTCCCTCTTGCTCTGCCTCTGCCCTTGCCCCTGCTTGTCTTCTCTCTCCCTCTCTCTCAAATGAATAAATAAAATCTTAAAAAAAAACTTTAAAAAATAAAATAAGGGCGCCTGGGTGGCTCAGTTGGTTAAGCGACTGCCTTCAGCTCAGGTCATGATCCTGGAGTCCCGGGATCGAGTCCTGCATCGGGCTCCCTGCTCAGCAGGGAGTCTGCTTCTCCCTCTGACCCTCTTCCCTCTCGTGCTCTCTATCTCTCATTCTCTCCCAAATAAATAAATAAAATCTTAAAAAAAAAAAGAATGGTTTAAAAAAAATAATAAAAAATAAAAAAATAAAATAAAATTGTTTAAGGAAGCTCAGCCAGGGCACCTGGGTGGCTCAGTCATTAAGCGTCTACCTTCGCCTCAGGTCTTGATCCCAGGGTCCTGGGATTGAGCCCCGCATCGGGCTCCCTGCTCAGTGGGAAGCCTGCTTCCCCGTCTCCCACTCCCCCGGCTTGTGTTCCCTCTCTCTCTGTCAAATAAATAAATAAAATCTTAAAAAAAAAAAAAAAAAGAAACTGTTAGAAAATAAGTTTCCCACATGGGATAAAACTTCCCTAATTTCCGGTGATCAAGACACCCACTTCACTGGGCAAATCATACAAGCCTTAATGAATACCTCGCAAACTTCTGGGAATTATCACTGTCCCTATCACTCTCAATCATCAATCAAGGTTGAGAGAACTAATAGGATCCTAAAACTTAAAATCTGTAAGCTTGCTGAAACTACTGTACTCCCTTGGCCTACGGAATTACCTGTGACTCTGCCGACTATTTGCAGTAGACCCTCCAGAAAACATAAACTCACTCCTTATGAGATAGTCACCAGTAAACCAATGTCTACTGGCTGATCCCACTTTCTGCTGATCCCTTGTTATCCCATACTAATATAACCAGTGATTGTAAGTCTTTAATGTCTTACGCTAAAGCCTATCATCAGGTTAGCAGCTTTCCCTGTTCCCAATTCAAATGATTCTGTTAATCAGTCTGGAGCCTGGTGACTGGGTATTTTGGAAACATCACAAGAGAAAAACAGCTCTTGAGCCCCACTGCAAAGGACCTTCTCAAGTGTTCCTGACCACTGATACTAATGGAAAACTAGAGGGCATTGAGTCTTAAATACACATCTCACAGCTAAAGTCACCAGCTGACTTCTGGTCCTGTATTGATGGTGGAGACCTTCAAATAAAACCAACAAATAAGAGAAGCAGCTGACATTGAGGTAGACTGCTTCCACCCAAAATGCCAGATCAAGACTTCAGATTTTAAGCATGAAATCCTTTTTTCATTTTCTTTCCTTTTACTGTGGCATTGACCTGGAAAGAAAACGCCTTCAGTATCTCCCAGGCCATTGCTAAGGCGGTAACCTTTCAGACTGCTGGATTCATCATCAAAGATCCCAATCCCATGGAAAAAATATCTAGTGTTTGAAAATAGCTGGTTATCATAAGTTTAAATGAGAAAGATTATTTAAGTATATGCATTATTTCAAGGATGGAATTGTTTTGGGGTTTTTTTTTGCAGATTATCTGAAATTATGTTTTTCCAAATTTAAAAAAAATATGTGATTGTAGAGAGACTATTATACTCAAAGTCACTTCCTACAACTAAGTCTTAGAAGTTTGTGAGAAATCATGCCTTTTGGCATCCTTCTCAAGTCTAAAATTCTCAGATTCTAATGTAGAAATAAGACAGTGGACATACAATGAAATGACTCAAGTTAATATAAGCTAATAATTAGAAGAGGAATATCCTTATTCCTATAAAAACCTAGAATGTCAATGTATTTTTTTGAGCTAATAAATGTTAGTTTGCTTCAACTACTCTTAATCCTGGTCCCTTCGCTTAAAGGCAAGTTTTATTCTAGCTCTATCATAGTATGACACATACATAAGATACATTTGGTACATATTATATTTAAATAGTAGCTATCCAGGCTATATAGCTCAAAGCCTTTTCACAAGCAAACTAAGACATCTTATTGATCAACTACCCTGGATTTATATTGTACAGACATACCTACCCGGAGGCATTCATGGCTCAGGATTTGCTTCCTTTGGCAAGGCCATAGTTTCCTGCTTATAGGAGTAAATGTAAAGGCAATTATGATCAGAAGCTCATCCTTAACTTTGGAAGATATTATATAATTTATTGCTAAGACAACTGTTTCCAAAAAAGATCTTTAGACTCTGGCCAAAGTTGTTGTTGTTTTTAAAGATTTTGTTTATTTATTTAGACAGAGCGCACAGGGAGCTTGAACTCACAACCCTGAGATCATGACCTGAGCTGAAATCAAGAGTCAGACGCCTAACTGACTGAGCCACCCAGGCGCCCCCAAAGTTGTTCTTAATAATAGAAGAGCTCTTGAGTACCTGTAGCTGTGACCAACACCACCTACGGTACCTGGATTAACACCTGCATAAGTTGAAATTCAATTATATAAGATCACAGAACAAGCCACTTGGTGGCCTAAGAAATGATTCCTTCCACAAGGTCTTTCTTTGACTTATTGGATCGGGTCTTAGGGACCATGGCTCCAAAGTGCACTCCAAACATCAGGAATTATCCCGTTTATAATAATCTCCGTGCCATGTATTCTCTCAAAATTATGCCTTTTGGCCGCAGCTCACAAGCAAATCCCCTCCCTCCTCTAGGTTTTCAGCATTCTTTGGGGGAGGCGCCTAGCCATGCTCTGACTGGTCAGGATGGAGAAAACCCTTCCGCTGGACTCGAGCGGGCTGCCAACTACATTACCCAGATCAGGCGCGCAGTGGACCCGATGGAAGCGTTTCTGTGGTGATTTGTCGCTGAGGGGCGGGACTTCCGGCCTCGTCCTTGTGGCCTCCTTCTTGCAGCTCTGGCGCGTGCGGGGCCGAGACTGAAGGGACGGAACTGTCAAGGCTTAGAAGTCGTTGTCCCCACGGCAGAGAGGCGGGTCCGCGGCTGGCGACGCCGCCCGGGCTGCCCCGCGCCGGGCCGGGCCGGGGACCGCCGAGCCGGGTGTCCGCTCCGCCCACCGAGTCCGACGGCGGCGGCCGCGCCCAGGGAGCCGCCGCAGGTAAGCGCTCGTCCCCCGGGCCCTCCCCGCCGTCCCCCCACCCAGACCCCGGAGGCCCGAGCGCGGGGCGCCGGCTCGCGGCCCTGCGGCCCAGGCCCCGGCGTCGGACGGGGCGGCGGCGCTGGGCGGGGGCCCCGTGTGCGAGCGCCGGCGTGCCGGCGTGAGGAGCGGGCTCCGGGCCGGGGGGCCTGAGGCGGGAGGAGGCCGGAGGGGGCCTGAGGCGGGAGGAGGCTGCCCGCAGGCGACAGAGGGCGTGAGGCGGGAGGGAGGCTGCCCGCAGGCGACAGAGGGCGTGAGGCGGGGTCGCGCCTGGACTGGCGGGCCGAGGTGCCGTACCTTCGTTCTGAGGGCCCTGGGAGCCATGGGAGGATCGTAACAGGAAGACCCAAGTCCGGCCTTCCCACGCTGCTGAGAGAACGCTGATCCATAACCCCGCTGACGTGTTCCCAGGGTTGTGGTTTCCTATTCGTCTAAATTCCATTTCCTCAGCCCCTGAGTTTGGAGATGGAGAAACCCACAGCCCAGGGTGTGAAGTCCACGTCAGGTTTTATATGTTACCCATGGAAACAGGTGTGGAGGGTTCTATCAGGGCAGGAGCTGGTACCGAGATGTGGAAAGGCTCCGGTAGAACTGAGACGGGGGTGGTTAGGAAACCACCAGGCTGTCTTTTGTGTGGGAACAAAAAGCAGGCGTGCGGAAGTCACGACTGGAATGGCCACCGGAGAAGCTGTGTCTATTCTGTAAGTCCTCAGAGATACGGATCAGAGGAGAGATGACATATGTCTGGAATATTCAATGCTCTAAGGCTTGGGACAGATTTATGATTTTACACTTAGAAATGAAGTACTCCAAGTTGACATTTCTGTAGATGAGAATCCTTTTAAAATCATATGAAATATTAAGATAATTATGGAAGTGCAAAAGTAAAAAAAATGGTAATCCTGTACGAAGCTTTCTATTTAAATATTTAGAGAAAATATCTTAATGAAATAAAATTTTTTTTAAGATTTTATTTATTTATCTGACAGAGAGGCACAGCCAGAGGGGGAACACAAGCAGGGGGAGTGGGAGAGGGAGAAGCGGGCTTCCCGCGGAGCAGGGAGCCCGATGCGGGGCTCGATGCCATGACTCCGGGATCATGACCTGAGCCGAAGGCAGATGCTCAACGACTGAGCCACCCAGGCGCCCCTTAATGAAATAAACATTTGAAAAACAAATTGATACTAAGAAATATGACAAGAATTGAAAGAAATCCAAAAACATCAGGAATTGTGAAAAGCAGACCCAAATAAATACAGATGCAAGCCATTTTTTATATAGAAAGTTTAGATACTATAAATACAACTACTACAAAAAGACAATTTGTGTATTTCAAACAAAAATGCTAATATTACTGAGGTTACTAATTCAAATTGAGAGCCCAAAAATAAACACACACTTATCATTTAATCTATGACAAAGGAGGTGGTGGGGAAAAGACAGTCTCTCCAATCAGTGGTATTGGGAGAACTGGACAGCTACATGGCAAAAAAATGAAACTGAACCACTTTCTTACACCATTCAGAAAAAAATAAACTGAAAATGGATTAAAGACCTAAATATAAGACCTGAAACCATGAAACTAAAAGGAAAACAGGTAGTAATGGCATGGATATCAACCTTAGCAATATTCTTTTGAATCTGTCTTCTCAGACAAGGGAAACAAAAGCAAAACTAAACAAATGGGACTAAATCAAACTAAAAAGCTTTTGCATGGCAAAGCAAGCCATCAACAAAAGAAAAAGGCAAAGATATTTGCTAATGATGTATCCAATTTGGGATTAATATCCAAAATATATAAAGAACTCCATACCTCAACACCAAAAATCCCTAAAAAGTCCAGTTAAAAATTGGCAGAAGACCTGAATGGACATTTTTCCAAAAGACCTGTGAAAGAATGCTCAATATGACTAATCATCAAGGAAATGCAAATCAAAACCACAATGAGGTATCAGTCAGAGTGGCTAGTATCAAAAAGACAAGAAATAAGCGTTAGCAAGGATATGGAGAAAAGGGAACCCTCATGCACTGTTAGTGGGAATGTAAATTGGTGCAGCTACTCTGGAAAGCAATACTGAAGTTCCTAAAAAAAACTAAAGATAGGGGCGCCCGGGTGGCTCAGTCATTAAGCATCTGCCTTCGGCTCAGGTCATGATCCCAGGGTCCTGGGGTCCAGACCCACATTGGGCCCCTGCTCAGCAGGAAGCCTGCTTCTCCCTCTCCCACTCCCCCTGCTTGTGTTCCCTCTAAATAAAATCTTTAAAAAAACTAAAAAATAGAATGACACAGCCCAATAGCTCCAATTCTGGATATTTACCTGAAGAAAACAAAACACTAATTCAAAAAAAGAAGTGTACCCCTTTATTTATTGCATTATTTACAGTAGACAAGATATTGAACCAAAGTGTCCATTGATAGATGAATGGATAAAGATGTGATACACACACACACACACACACACACACACACACACAATGGACTATTACTCAGCCATTAAAAAAAAAATCTTGCCATTCTGATGGAGAAGGATACCGCATGATTTCACTTACATGTGGAATCTAAAAAAAAAAAACCACCACCAAGGAGAGAAATTGACTCATAGAAAACTAGTGGTTGCCAGGGAGGAAGGGGTAGGGGGATAGGCAAAATAAGTGAAGGAGATTAATTAGTACAAACTTCCCATTATAAAATAAGGAAGTCACAGAGATGAAAAGTACAGCATAGGTAATATAGTCAATATTGTAATGATTTTGTATGGTGACAGATGGTAACTACACATATGGTGAGCATTTCATGATGTATGTGTCAAATCAATATGTTATACATCTGAAATATATTACATGTCAACTATACCTCAAAAATGTTTTTAAAAAGAAAAAATGTATTCTAAAGGGTAATAAATGTAAGTTTATTGAGAAATCTTACATTTATATCTAACAACTTATTCTGGAAAGGAAACCAGAATGGGTTAGTGGTACACAGTAGACAGCCTGGGAACACATCTGACATCTATATATTGGTAAACTTTTATAAACATATATGTATTAAATTTGATTATCAACTTGTAGAGAAAATAATGAAATAAAATATTAAGATGGATTGCAAATGAGAAAGAAAAAACTCAATTTATATCTCAGATCAAATAGAAAATTAACTGCATCAAGCTGAACATGGAAACAAAAAGCCTAAGATTATTTAAGAAAAAAAAAATTTTTTTAACAAACCTGCACTTGAAATGTGCGAGTCATTACAAGACCCCAATTTAAAACCACAGAATACGCTTTTCACTTTTTTAAAATAAAAATATATGCAGAATACAAAGACAACTAAAAAATTTAATCACAAAAAAGACTTATGTAATGTAAAAAGAACTATTTTCAGTATCCATACAAGCTATTAAAGTTTTAAGACAGGCAATTTTTGTGAAAACTACCCAGTATATGGAGATACACACAACTATACAATATAATTTGTGAAAATTTCATTTTGATTTCAAAATTTACCTTTAACACATTCAAAACTAAAGTGGACTGAAATTTTTAAATGTTTCAAAAACATTCTAATTGTAGAAAACATAGTTATATATTTATTACTTTATCATTTCTACTTTATATCAGCCACGTTTCACTGAATGTTTTAAAAATGTATTTGGAAGCTTTCCAGTGCACTCTAACAAAATTCATTAAAATAAGAATGCTTTTTGTTTTTCCAAGTGGTCATTTGTTGTATACATCATGTTAAACAGTTTAAGTTTTAAATAAGTAAAACTTGCATTGAATTTTTGGGGAAAAAAAATGACTCTTAATGAACCAAAACATAGCTATGTGAAAAGAATCTCTGGTGTGTGGCATAACATACCTTTATAGTGTTGATCATTTCGCATTTAAGCATCACAAATCAAATTTGTCTGAAGAGAATTCATCTGGCAGGGCAAGCAGAGGTCCATAAGAAGAGCTCTCTCAGTACATATGAAAATGAATCAGGGCACCTGGGTGGCTCAGTTGGTTAACCATCTGACTTCAGCTCAGGTCATCATCTCAGGGACTTGGAATCAAGCCCTGCATGGGGCTCTCTGCTCAGCGGGAAGCCTGCTTCTCCCTCTCCTCCTCCCCCCACTGGCGTGTGCTCTATCTCAATTAAAAAAAAATATTTCTGTGATAATCCACCAATTGGTTATCATGCTCTTGGTGTCACAGAGTGATTCAGAAGAGAAAATAAGCTAGGTCACACATAGATGGATTAGACAAAATTGCACAGTAAATATATTGATTTATGTGGCACTCTATAGAATGAACAAAACTTAGGATATTACTAATGCAATATAAATGCCAATAACTGAGAGCTAAGCACAGTAAGAACTGTGAAAAGGAAAGTTATGTTAATATTTATATTAAAAACTTGATATAAAAACATTATATACAAGCTCAAAATCCCATGGAATTCTGTCATGAGTAAGTGATCAGTGTTTTGTTATTTTATTGATGCTCCCAGGGGCCAAGGTAAACACCATCATCACTTCTATGTCATAGTCAGCAAACTGAGGTTCAAGGGGCTCTGGGGAGTTGTCCAGATATTCCCAGGAATCCACAGAGACCTCAGTACTGTGCAGACCCTCCTCCCTGCAGGTGGATTTTGGAGACTGACCTGGATTAGGGGCTCCTGAGCAGCTCAATTCCTGACACACCTGGGGGCACAGTGGTCTGGTGGTGGTAACAGGGAGAGCTGTAGGGGACTGGCTCTAGGATGCTCCCCACAGGTAGAACTATACAGGAATGGACACCTCAACTCTTCACAATTTCCAATGGACCAGGGATAAGGCAGCTCCTAATTCCCATTTTACATAGGATGAAACTGAGGCCCTGGATGGGGGCACGTGCCTGTGGGTCTAATTAATGACCTCTACATCACCCCCTAGCCAGGCTTTGGGGCTCAAAGTAAAGCCCAGCCCATACTGATGCAACCTTGTCCCCCATCTGCTCCAACCCACCAACCCCAGTGGTGATAAACCAGGAAAATGGGTAACCACTACTAGGCAAGGCTTTATTGTATTCTTCAATGACTGGACTTGAGAATGTGATGGAGAGGGGCCCCTTGGTGGCTCAGGCGGTTGTGACTGCCTTTGGCTCAGGTCATGATCCCAGGATCCTGGGATTGAGCCTCAAGTCGGGCTCCCCGCTCAGCCGGGAGTCTGCTTCTCCCTCTCTCTCTGCCCCACCCTGCCCCCCACTAGTTCTTGCTCTCTCCCTCAGATAAATAAAATCTTTAAAAAAATGTGATAGAGGTATGTGAGCGGCTTAGTCTGTTAAGCATCTGCCTTCGGCTCAGGTCATGATCTCTGGTTCCTGGGATCCAGTCCCACATCTGGCTTCCTGCTCAGCAGGGAGTCTGCTGCTCTCTCTCTCTACCTCTGCCCCTCCCCACTGCTCATTCTAATAAATAAATTAAAAAAATAAAAAAAGAATGTGATGGAGAACATGTTAATGCAGAAAAAATTTAAAAGGCTACAGCTGTTCAATCCGTTGTGAATAGCGCATGCACACGCACACACACTTGTTTCATTGTCCTATCTGCTAAAGGAAAATAGCCGAAGCTCAAAGAATAAGAAAAAGATATGCGCAGGCATTTTACCAAAGTTGTAGATAGCAAATGAGCATCTGAAAAAATGCCCATTGTGAATCCTTACAGAAATGCAATTAAAACAAAATGAGAGAACACTAAAAACTTATTAAAAAGGCTAAAATTAAAATGGCCAAATGAAGTATTCAGAATATGGAGGAAATGGAACTCTCATACACTGCTGGGAAGATGCAAAAGGTATAATCAAAAGTAAAACATTTACCTGTCCTGTAACCCAGACATTTCACTCTTAAGTTCCTGACAGAAGATCAAAGAAACATACATTCACATAAAGAACACAAATGTTTATGCTAGCTTTATCTTAAATAGTCAAAGTCTAGAAAAAACCCAAATCCCCATACACAGATAAATGGATAAACTGGTATATCCAAAAATACTACTCAGCAAAAAACACAAAAAACCCGACTACCCATATAGTATCATTGATGAATCTCAAATAATTGTGACACATAAGGAAAAACAAAATACTCAATTCCAAACATAGATTCAAAAAATTCAAAGGTATCCATCCACCTATTTTAAGAGAAAGTAAATCAGTGGTTACCTGAAGGGTGGGAGGGGCAAGGGAGATTATAAAAGGACATGAGGTAAACATAATGTGACAGATACGGTCATTATCAGGACTATGATGATGGTTTCAGAAGTTCGTAACTATATCAAAACTTGCCAAATTATACTGTAAATATATGCAGATTAGTACATATAAACCATATCTCAATAAAGCTTTAAAAATGGCTCAAGACAATGTCTTTGTCCCACTTTTTGGAAAATAGGTTTGACAACCCCACACGGACTCCATCTCTCTTTCTCATGCCTACGAAGATACTACCCCAGTGGCAGCAGATGTGGAGAACAATGAAGAATATTTCTAAACAAGTCAAAAGGAATGCTTCCTGGGTCACAAGTGCCATATCCCAGAAATACAGATCCCCCTTTATCTTTTTTCCCCGCATCTGTGGTAGTGGCTTTGAGGCAAACATCACTGAGAGAAAACCACAGAACCTTTTGATTATTTTAGTTTTTATTTTTTTCTCTGACAATGACTACCTACACAAGATAAATATGCCTGGAGGTCCTGAGATTTGTATACACACTGATTCTACAGTCACTGTCACAGAAACTTGTCTGGATCCATTTTTAGAAGAGGCACATTCTACTTAGATGCAGTCTCCTCCACTTCCTATTAAGCCAGGTTTCTGTACCAATTATGGCTTCCCCTGCACACTGTGGTTCTTAAAACCAGTGACCCTAGCCCAACAGATTGTGGACATCAGGGCACATAGCTGTTTGTAAAGCTGAAGAACATAACCCCTCAACAATGCTGACATCCCCTGTGATGTCTCCTTTGAGTAAGGGGAAGAAATTCCTGCTCCTTTCAGAAGCATCTGAGGATCTCACAACTGCCCCCTCCTTGGGGGTCATCACTGAAACTCCTAAAACACAAAGCATCCAGATCTCAAATGAAAACCAGAAAGCCCTGCAGCTTTTCAGAGGTTGTAGGGCAGCAATGCAAATTTGGTCAAAACTGGCAAGCTATTTTCTGCCATCCTCAAGTACAGACAATTTTAGACTCCTAAAAAGTTCACCCAGTGATGCTTGTTGAGCCCAAATCCGTATATAAACTACCCCACAGAGTAAGTAGAACATCTAAGATTAAAGAGTACTTAAAGAGTAAGACCTTGATAGTCACATAAGCCAAAGCAATGTGCGGCATTTACCGTTTTGGACTTGGAAGCTGAAAAAACTCATCACAAGTGTCACATGAGACTAACATGTCCCTGAAAAAGGTAGTCATTCTCTGTAAGCTGCCAGCCAAACCCATATTTCCTGGGTCATCAGTGATTCAGGTCCATACCCAAGGTACTTAAGGAGATGGGGAAGCTGACCCCAAGGGCTCAGGTTATACCTAATTTGTTCTAATTCATGAGAGAACAAAGGTCAGCTTCACTGAATACATTGTGGAGGTGATGGATGCATACTTTGTGGACCTGCCAGGCAGGAGAGGTGAAAAGGCTTTGGTCACAAATCTAGCAGTGAGCTAAATCTAGAAAGAGCCCTGGACAGCTTAGAAAGTGCAACATATTTACACAAGCTTACTACAGTACTGAAACTTCCAAGGGATATCCCACTGTGCATGTTTAGATATCTGAGATTCAGTTCAGATAGATGGCTCCTCAGCGTTCCCTCCAGTGTTGTTAACAGTAAATAGGAAATTACACATTCCCTGCACACCTAAGGCCTTTCTCTAGTGTGAACTCTTTGATGTTGAGAGAGGGTAGATTTTCGTGTAAAAAACTTCCCACATTCACTACACTCGTAAGGCCTTTCTCCAGTATGACCTCTCCGGTGTTGACTGAATTGGGAACTATCCCTGAAGGATTTTCCACATTCACTGCACTCATAAGGCCTTTCTCCAGTGTGAACTCTCTGATGATAACGTAGTTTGGAGCTGGAGATAAAAGATTTTCCACATTCACTACACCTGAAAGGCCTATCTCCTGCATGAACTCTCTGATGATAACGAAGGGTAGAACTGGAGGTAAATGATTTCCCACATTCGCTGCATTCATAAGGCCTTTTACCTGCATGAACTCTCTGATGATAAGAGAGGGTAGCGCTACTGGTAAAAGACTTTCCACATTCACTGCACACATAAGGTCTTTCTCCTGTGTGAACTCTCTGGTGTCGAATCAGTATTGAGCTATTGGTGAAAGATTTCCCACATTCACTGCACTGATAAGGTTTTTCTCCCCTATGAACTCTATGATGATAACCAAGGCCAGAGACAGATGTAAAAGATTTCCCACAAGCACTACACTCATAAGACCGTTCGCTATTATGAATTCTCTGGTGTATTGACAGGGAAGATTTTTGGCTAAATGTCTTCCCACATTCACTGCATTCATAAGGCCTTTCTCCCGTGTGAGTTCTCCGGTGTTTATTGAATTGTGATCTATCCTTAAAGGATTTCCCACATTCAGTGCACTCATAAGGCCTTTCTCCACTGTGAACTCTGTGATGATAACGAAGGCTGGCACTAAAAGTAAAAGATTTCCCACATTCACTGCACTTGTAAGGCCTTTCTCCTGTGTGAACTCTCTGATGATAACGGAGAGTGGAACTGGAGGTAAAAGACTTCCCACATTCATTGCATTCATAAGGCCTTTTACCTTCATGAACTCTTTGGTGGTAACAGAGCGTGGAGCTACAGGTAAAAGATTTCCCACATTCACTGCACACATACGGTTTTTCTCCTGTGTGAACTCTCTGGTGTTGAATGAGCGTCCACCTATTGTTAAAAGATTTCCCACATTCACTACACTTGTAAGGCCTTTCTCCTGTGTGAACTCTCTGATGTAAAATGAGGTTATTTCTTCGGATAAAGGATTTCCCACATTCACTACACTCGTAAGGCCTTTCTCCAGAATGAACTCTATGATGATAATGGAGGTCAGACCTAGAAATAAAAGATTTCCCACATTCACTGCACTCATAAGGCCTTTCTCCAGTATGAACTCTCTGGTGATAACGGAGGGCAGAACTAGTGGTAAAAGATCTCCCACATTCACTACACTCATAAGGTCTTTCTCCAAGGTGACCTCGATGATGATACTGGAGAGTGGAGCTACACGTAAAAGATTTCCCACATTTACTGCACACATAAGGCTTTTCTCCTGTGTGAATTCTCCGGTGTCGAATGAGTGTCCACCTATTGTTAAAAGACTTCCCACATTCACTACACTCATAAGGCCTTTCTCCAGTGTGAACTCTGTGGTGGTAACGCAGGCTGGAGCTAAAGGTAAAAGATTTCCCACATTCACTACACTCATAAGGTCTTTCACCTGAGTGAACTCTTAGGTGTATAATGAGGTTATTTCTTCGAGTAAAGGACTTGCCACATTCACTGCACTCGTAAGGCCTTTCTCCAGTGTGAACTCTGTGATGATAACGGAGAGCAGTACGAGTGATAAAAGATTTCCCACATTCACTGCACTCATAAGGCCTTTCTCCCGAATGAACTCTCTGATGATAACGGAGGTCAGACCTAGAGATAAAAGATTTCCCACATTCACTGCATTCATAAGGCCTTTCTCCTGTGTGAGATCTCTGATGATAACTGAGGGCAGAGATAGAGGTAAAAGATTTTGCACAGTCACTACACTTGTAAGGCCTTTCTCCAGTTTGAACTCTACATGGAATCAACACTGAGCTATGGCTAAAAGATTTTGCACATTCACTGCACACATAACTGTTTTCTCCATTGTGCCATTTCTGGGGATGAATGAGGACAGATTTGTGGCTTAAGGATTTCCCACATTTGCTGCACTTGTATTGCCTGGACCCAGTGTGAGTCTTTCCATGTTGACTGAGGGTTGAGCTCTGCCTAAGGGATTTTCCGCATTCACCAAACTCATGATGTCTTTTTCCAGTATGGAATCTCTGGTGTATAGCAAATGAAGATTTGTACCTGAATGTCTTCCCACATTCATTGCACACAAAACTGTGGTCCTGAACAAGTGTGTGTTTGGGACCAAAGGCTTTCTTGAATTCTCCCCAGGTGTAATGACTTTTTTTGCTTTGTAAAGATGCCCTGCACTGGGTGATTGTGTGTGGCTTCTCCCCAGTATGTGTGGCCTCTTGATGCAGATGCCCCAAGCTAGACAGGAAGTCCTTCTCAACCTCTCCACAGGTAAAGGGCTTTCCTGAATCATGGATTCTGCAGCTCTTCACAAAAGAGGCCTTGTCCACACTGCATCTAAACGGTTTCTCTCCCACGTGCTGCTCCTGCTGCTGAGACTTTATGTTGAAATAAAATCGTTTCGCACATGCCCCACACCTCATCAGTTTCTGGTTGTTTTCTTTTCCCTGGTGCACAGCCAAGTGGAAAATGTCTCTCAAGACTGGACCACACATCTCACAGGGGTGGGTCTTCCGGGAAGACAGAGCTGCCTTGGGCGTCCTGGTCTGTGACACACCTATAGAAGTGCTCTGTTCAAAAGGTGCCTCCGTATCCTCTGCTCCACAGCAGCAACCTGAACGCAAAGAAATGCTGGTGAAATATGTGTTGACTACAGTGAAGGGGTGAGCCCATCACATATATGCATCCATCTCATCTAGGCAAGAGTATATGACATGCTTTTCCAGACACAGCAGTTGGAATTCAGTTGAAGGAACAGCCACTGTGCATTATTTGACCCCTAAGGCCACAGAATGGTGGAGACCTCACCAGGGGAAGGATACAAAGACAGGATATGAGACAAGAAAGAGAGGCAAGGACTACAACTCATTTCTCTGCCAAGAGTCTTTGGCAGGACCTTTGCTACTGCTGATGTGAGGCTGGGTAAAAGCATGCATCCAAGCCCATTAAAACCCAACTGTAACAAATTAGCTGCTGTTCAATGTCAAGTTAGGGATGTGTGAACATCTCATGGCCAATGCTGGAGTACAGAAACAGTGAGAGAAATGGGTGAGATGTGGAGTCGAGAGGTAGAGATTATCCCTGTGCTGGAAATCATAGTAGAAATGATGAGAGAACTGACAAATTGGCAAAATGTCAAAATGGAAATGAGAAAGTAGAAATGAAGTGTGGCCACTGAAAACGGCATGAAAGTGTGGGTGAATAAAGACAGGTTCACCATGGGGGACCTGGCGTGATCTGAACACTCTCTCCATCCATTGACCAGGACCATGCCCCTCTGAGTCCACTCTGTCATGTCTGGAGTCCTGCCCATCCTCTGATACACAAAGGATTCTTCCCTGTAAGCCTTGAGCAACTACATGGGACATGGACGATACAAGTCCTAAGGGAAAAACAGCACAAATGAAGAGCCAGCACTATCCCGGGCTATTCAGCACAAAAGACAGCAAGGTGATGTCAGCATAATAGCAGAGGAAACCAGCCTTTGCCCTTGGCAGGTTTAAGAGTCAATTAAGATACCGCAGGGGCACCTGGGTTAGTTAAGCATCTGCCTTCGGCTCAGGTCATGATCCCAATGTCCTGGGATTGAGCCCTGCATCAGGCTCCCTGCTCAGGGGGGAGTGTGCTTCTCCCTCTCCTTCTGCCACTCCCCCTGCTTGTATTACACTCACTCTCTCTCTCAAATAAATAAATAAAATCATTAAAAAAAAAAAAACTACTACAGTGACACAATGGAGCACACAAAAAGGAGAATAACCACACAGGAAGGATTGATGGGGACACTGGCTTAGTGAAGACAGCTGGATATAGGCAGAAAATAAGAAGGGTGGGGCTGTGTCAGCCAAAGGACTGATGCCACTGCATTCCCCCCTACTCTGCAGGGCACCTCAGCAGCCTCTGCTGCAGAGAACATCAACAAGTCCTGCTATAGTGGCAGAACATCACAGATTACACAGCAGAGGTGTCCAAGTGTTTGTGGGCATGGACCATGAGAAAAACTCATACAGGGGAACTCCCCTCCCCCTCATAAGGATATGAGCAGTTTTCTCAGCTATAACACTGAATACTAAGAGAAAGTGGGATGATGGGTTCTAAATGCTGCAACAAAGAAACTGCAAACCAAAAATACTTTTACCAGCAAAGCTGTCCTTCAGAAATGAAGGAGAAAGACTTTCCCAAACAGAAGCTGAGGGAGTTCATCACCACTTGACCTACCCTACAAAAGATACTAAACACAGTTCTTCAAACTAAAATGAAAGTATGCTAATTAGTAACATGAAAATATAGAACACACTGATAAATGCAACTGTATAGTCATATTCAAAATATAGGAGTCTGTCCTTATCTATTTCACTTTCCATGGTTTCAGTTACCCACGGTCAACTATGGTCCAAAAGCAAATGATCCTCCTTCGTTATAACATACTGTCAGAAGGTCAATAGTAGCCTAATGCTATGTCACAAAGCCTAAGTCATTCACCTCACTTCATCTCATCATTTAGGCATTGTATCATCTCACACCATCACAAGAAGGGTGAGTATGGTATAATAAGATATTGGGAGAGAAACAGAACACATTTACATAACTTTTACTGTACTATTAATATTATTATATTTTATTATTATTTATTGTTGTTAATCTCTTACTGTACCTAATTTATAAATTAAACTTTATCATAGGTATGTATGTATAAGAGAAAACATACTATGTATAGGGTTCAGTACTACCTGAAGTTTCAGGCATCCACTGGGAGTCCTGGAACATATCCCCCCCGTGCATAACAAGGGATTACTATACTCTAATACTTTAATAGTGTGTTAATCACTCAACACCAGTAAGGAGGACAAAAGACTATTAAAAATAACTGTATCTACAACAATCTGTGAATGGTTACAAAATATAAAAAGATGTGGGGTGCCTGGGTGGCTGGATGAGTTAAGCATCTGCCGCCTTCTGCTCAGGTCATGATCTCAGGGTCCTGGGATCAAGCCCCCCCTCCCACTCCCTCTGTCGGGCTCCCTGCTCAGTGTGAAGTCTGCTTCTCCCTCTGGCCCTCCCTGCTGCTCGTGCTCTCTCTCAAATAAATAAATAAAATCTAAAAAAAAAAAAAAATGTAAATGGTGACATTAAAAACAAAAAACGTGAAGGAGGTGAGTAAAAGTTTTTGTATGCAAGTAAAGTTATCAGCTTCAAACAGAATGTTATAAGATGACTTAAAGAAGCCTCATGGTAACCAAAGCAAAAACCTACAGTAGTAACAAAAGATAAACGAATGAAAGCATAACACCATGGGAAATCCTCAAATCACAAAGGAAGACAGCGAGAGAGGAAGAAAGGTGCTACAAAACACTCAGACAATAATTAACAAGATGGCAAAAGAGATACCATGGCTGAACTCAAAACAAAAGGTTGAAAGTGAAGGAACTGAAAAAGATATTCCACACAAATGGAAACCAAAACAGAATATGGGTAGCTGTACTTATAGGTGATACGACAGACTTTAAGTCAACAACTGTCACGAGACAAGGTCATTATATAATGATAAAGGAATGAATTCACCAATAAGATGTAAAAATTGTAAGTGTATGCATCACACATCAGAGCATCTAAGTTAAGTCTTGAGCAAATTCAACTACATCTGAAGGCAAAAAAGACAGCAATTGAATATTAGTATCAATATCCCCCTTTCAATAATGGGTGGATATCCAGACAGAAAATTAGTAAGGATATATCTGAATTGAACATTCTGGTCCAAATGGATCAAACAGACATATACAGAACATTCCATCCACTACAGCAGCTTACACATTCTCAAGTGCACACAGAATATTCTCTGGGATAAATCTTATGTTATGTCAAACAAGTCTTAACAAATTTCAGAAGACTGAAATTCTATCATGTACCTTTTCCTAACAATGAATAAAACTAGAAATCAGTAACATGAGGAAGGGGTGACTGGCTGGCTTAGTCAGTGGAGCCTGCAACTTGGTCTCGGGGTTGAGTTCGACCCCTCATGGGTGGGGAGAGTACCTAAAAAAATAAGATTTCTTTTTTTAAAATAAAATCTTTAAAAAAAAACACAAAAAACCATGAGGAAGCTTAATAATTCAAATATGTGGGCATTAAACAACACATGCCTATACAATCAATTGGCCAAAGGAAAAGTCAAAAGCAAAATAAAAAAGTACCTTGAGAAAAACAAAAGTGGAAACAAAACATGGAATGTGAAAAAGCAATTGTAAGAAAAAAGTTTAGAGCACTAAGTGCCAGCAACTAAAAAAATCAATCAATAAATAAAGCTCTCAAACAGCCTAACTTTACACCTTAAGGAACTAGGAAAAGAACAAACTAAGACCAAAGTTAGTGAAACAAAGGCAAAGACAAAGATCAGAAGTAAAATAAAAACTAGAAATACAATAAAAAGAGCTGCTTTTCTGAAAAGATAAAATTGAAAAACCTTTAGCTGGACTAACTTAGAATAAAGGCAAGACTCAAAAAAGAGGAGAAATTACAACTGATAGCAGAGAAACACAAAGGATCATAAAAGACTAATATGAACTATTATATGCCAACAAATTAGATATCCTAGAATAAATTCCTAGAAACATACAACCTATCAAAACCGAATCATTTTTTTCTTAAAGATTTTTTTTTTTAATTTATTTATTTGACAGAGAGCAGGAGAGCACAGGCAGGGGAGCGGCAGAGGGAGAGGGAGAAGCAGGCCCCCACTGAGCAGGGAGCCTGATGTGGGGCTCCCAGGACCCTGGGATCATGACCAAAGCCGAAAGCAGATGCTTAACTGACTGAGCCACCCAGGTGCCCCCCAACACTGAATCATAATAGAAAATCCAAATAGACAAGGAAATTGAAATCAGTAATCAAAAATCTCCCAACAAAGAAAAGATCATGACCAGATAGATTCAGTGATGATTTCTATCCACATTTTAAATATTAAATTCTCAATTTCTTCCAAAAATCTGAAAAGGAAGGAATATTTTCAAACTCATTTTAGGAGACTAATATTAGGACACCAAAACCAGGGAAGGACATTACAAGAAAACAAAATTACACACCAACATCCCTAATGAACACAGATGTAAAAGAGCTCAACAAAGTACTAGCAAATCAAATTCAACAGTATAGGAAAAGAATCATAAACTGTGATCAAGTGAGATTTATCCCTGGGATACAAGGGTGGTCTCCTCATAAGTAAATCAATAAATGTGCCATATCTTATTAACACAAAGAAGGCAACTCATATGATCATCTGAATAGATGTGGAAAAAGCATTTGACAAAATTCAGAATTCTTTCACAATAAAAACTCCCCCAAAATTAGGTATAGAAGTTATACACCACAATATCACAAAGGCCATATATAAGCCCACAGCTAAGAACACATTAAACAGTGAAAAGGTAAAAACTTTCCCTCTACTATCAGGAAAAAGACAAAGATGCCTATGCTCATAACTGCTATTCAAAATGGTACTGGCAGTCCTATCCAGAGCAATCAGACAAGAAATAGAAAGGTCTCCAAATCAGAAAAGAAATAAAACTATTTGCAGATGACATGGATTTTATATAAAGAAAACCCTTAAAAGTTCACCAAAAAATGCAGAATGAATAAATAAAACTCAGTAAATTTGCAGGATATAAAATCTACATACAAAAATCAGATGTGCCTATAACTAACAATGAACCATCTCAATGAGAAATTAAGAAACCAATCCCATTTGGAAGAATATTAAAAAAAATATAATACTTAGGAATAAATTTAGGCAAGGAAATGAAAGATGTGTACAATGAAAACTATAAGACACCAATGAAAGAAATTGAAGACACAAATAAATGAAAAGATATCCCATGTCTGTGGACTGAAAGAATTATTACTAAAATGCTTCTACTATAAAGGGGTTCCTGGGTGGCTCATTGTCTGCCTTCAGCTTGGGTCATGATCCCAGGACCCTGGGACTGAGCTCCGCATCATCGGGCTCCCTGCTCAGCAGGAAGCCTGCTTCTCCCTCTCCCACTCCCCCTGCTTGTATTCCCTCTCTTGCTGTCTCTGTCAAATAAATAAATAAAATCTTAAAAAAAATGCTCCTACTACATAAAGCAACCTAAAATTCAATGCAATATCTACCAAAATTCCAATGACATTTTTACCAGAAACAGAAAAAGAATCCTAAAATTTGCACCACAAACGACCTCAAATAAGCCAAAGAAATCTTTTATTTTATTTAAAAAAAATTTTTTTTTTTAAATTTATTTGACAGAGAGAGAGAGACAGCGAGAGAAGGAACACAAGCAGGGCAAGTGAGAGAGGGAGAAGCAGGCCACCCGCCGAGCAGGGAGCTCAATGCGGGGCTTGATCCCACAACCCTGAGATCATGACCTGAGCCGAAGGCAGTTGCTTAACCAACTGAGCCACCCAGGCACCCCAGCCAAAGAAATCTTGATCATGAATATCAAAATTAGAGGGACCACACTTTGTGATTTCAAGCTATACTACAAAACACTATGGTACTGGAATAAAAACAGACATCCAGACCCATGAAATATGATAGAAAGCCCAGAAATAAACCCACACATACATAGTTAACTACTCTTTCTTTGACAAGGGTGCCAAGAACACGCATGGGTAAGGGAAAGTCTCTTCAGTAAATGGTGCTGGGAAAACTGGATATGCACATGCCAAACAAAAGAAAAAAAAAGAAAGAAACTGGGATCCTACCTTATACCACTCACAAAAATTACCTTGAAATGGATTAAAGACTTCAATGTAGACATGAAAATGTAAAACTTCTTGGGGGAAAAAAAAAACAACAGAGAAAAAGCTCCTTGACAATTTTTTTTTTTTAAGATTTTATTTATTTGAGAGAGAGAGAATGAGAGATATAGCGCACGAGAGGGAAGAGGGTCAGAGGGAGAAGCAGACTCCCTGCTGAGCAGGGAGCCCCATGTGGGACGCGATCCCAGGACTCCAGGATCATGACCCGAGCCAAAGGTAGCCGCTCAACTGAGACACCCGTTCAACCGAGACACCCAGGTGCCCTCCTTGACAATGTTTTTAACAATGAGTTTTCAGATAGGAAACAAAAAGCACAGGCAACAAAGGCAAAAATAAAGTCAAGTCGAGCTACATCAAACTAAAAATCTTCTGCATAGCAAAGGAAACAATCAACAAAATATAAAAGGAGAAAGTATTTGCAAATGCTTTACCTCATAATGGTTAACATCTAAAATATATAAGGTACTCATACAACTCAGTAACAAAGAAACAATCGGAGTAATATATTGGCAAAGAACCCAAATGGACATTTTATTAAAGAAAATCTACAAATATCCAACAGGTATATTAAAAAATGCTCTTCCCCACTAATCATCAGGAAAATGCAAATCAAAACCAAAATGATATATCACCCCACATTTGATAAGATCGTTACCTTCAAAAAGAGCAGAGATAAGTGTTGGTGAGGGTGAAGGTAGAAGGAACCCTTGTACACTGTGGTTGGAATGCTTAGGAAAAAAAAAAGCCAAAATCATAGAAACAGAGAGTATAGGCATATTTATTTTTTAGTTTTACAGAATTTTGCTTTATGATGCTTCACAGATACTGTGTTTCTTACAAAATGAAGGTCTGTGGCAAGGCTGCAACGAGCAAGTCTGTTGGCACCATCTTTCTAACAGCATTTGCTCACTTCATGTCTATCAAATTTTGTTAATTCTTGTAATATTTCAAATGTTTCCAGTATTAGTGTATTCGTTATGGTGATCTGTGATCAGAGCCCTTGTCACTACTGTAATTGTTCTGGAGCACCACAAACCACACCCATATGACATTTAACATAATCAAAAAATGACAAAGGTGTTTCTAACTGTTCCATGACCAGTCATTGCCCTATCTCGTTCTCTTAGGCCACTCTATTTCCTGAGACACAACAGTATTGAAATTACGCCAATTAATAACTCTACAATAGCTTCTAGGTGTTCAAGTGAAAAGAGTGACACATCTTTCACTTTAAATCAAAAGCTAGAAATGATTACACTTAGTGAGGAAGGTATATTGAAAACCAAGATAGGCCAAAAATGAGCTAAGCCTCTTGAGGCCAACAGCTGGCCAAGTGTAGCCAAGTTGTAAATGCAAAAAACCACAAAAAGTCTTTGAAGGAAATTAAAAGGGCTACTCCAGGGGCACCTGGGTGGCTCAGTCGGTTAAGCGGCTGCGTTCGGCTTGGGTCGTGATCCCAGGGTCCTGGAATCGAGCCTCACATAGGGCTCCTTGCTCAGCAGGGAGCCTGCGAGAATTCTCCCCTGCCTGCCATTCCCCCTGCTTGTGCTTGCTCTCTCTCTCTGTCAAATAAATAAAATCTTAAAAAAGTAAAATAAAATAAATAAAAAATAAAATAAGAGTGCTACTCCAGTGAACACACAAATAGTAAGAAAGCAAAACAGCCTTACTACTGAGAGAGAGAAAGTTGTAGTGGTCTGCATGGAAGATCAAAGTGTCCCCAAAGTTCCCTTAAGCCAAAACCTAATCCAAAGCAAGGGTCTAACTGTCTCCAAGTCTAGGAAGGCTGAGAGAGGTAAGGAATCCGCAAAGACAAGGTGAAAGTTAGCAGAGGTTGGTTCCTGAGGTTGAAGGAAAGAAGCCATCTCCATACCATCAAAATACAAAGTGCTGAGGCAAAAGCTGTAGCTAGTGATCCAGAAGATCTAGCTAAGATCATTCATGAAGGTGGCTACACTAAACAACAAATTTTCAATGCAGACAAAACAGCCTTCTATTGGAAGATGCCGTCTAGCACTTTCCGAGCTAGAGACATCAAGCCTGGCTTCAAAAAGGACAGGCCAACTCTCCTGTTAGGGGCCAGTGCTCATTTATCATTCTGAAAGTCCTAGGACCCTTAAGAATTATGCTGAATTTACTCTGCCTGAGCTATAAATGGAAAAACAAAGCCTGGATGACAGCACTCTGTTTATAATATGGTTTACTGACTATTTTAAGCACACTGTTGAGACGTACTGCTCAGAAAAAAAGATTTTCAAAATATTACTGGTCATTGACAAAGCATCTGGTCACCCAAGAACTCTGATGGAGATGTACAACATTAATGTTTTCATGCCTGCTAACACAATATCCATTTGGCCCACGTAGCCCAAATAATTTTGACTTTTTTTTTAAGATTTATTTATTTGAGAGAGAGAGAGTGTGCACACGCACATGAGCGTGGAGTAGAGGGAGAGAATCTCAAGCAGACTCCCAGGCGAGCTTGGAGCCCGACGTGGGGCTTGATCTCACAACCCTGAGATCATGACCTGAGCTGAAACCAAGAGTCAGACACAACCAACTGTGCCATCCAGGCACCCCAATTTTGACTTTCAAGTCTTATTATTTAAGAAATACAATTTGTTGAGAACAACCTTGTGTCGGGCTCCACACTCAGCAGGGAGTCTACTTAATAAGACCTTCTCCCTATACTCCTGCCACCCCCCATACACTCATGTGCTCTCCCATGCTCTCAAATAAATAAATAAATCCTAAAAAAAAAAAAAAAAAAGAAAGAAATACAACTTGTAAGGCCAGGGCTGCCATAGTGGTTTTTCTGATAGATCTAGGCAAAGGAAATCGAAACCTTATGGAAAGGATTCAACATTCTAGCTGCCATTCATGGGTGGCAGAGGTCAAAGTATCAACAGGAGTTTGGAAGTTGATGGCAACCCTCATGGATGACTTTGAAGGATTTAAGACTTCCGTGGAGAAAGTAACAGCAGATATGATAGAAATGGCAAGAGAATGAGAATTAGAAGTGGAGCCTGGGGGCATCAGATGGCTCAGTTGGTTGAGCATCCAACTCTTGATTTCGGCTCAGGTCATGGTCTCAGGGTCCTGGGATCGAGCCCTGCACTCAGCATGGAGTCTGCTTGTCCCTCTCCCTCTGTTCCTCCTCCCGCGCTGTTGCTCACTCTCACAAATAAATAAATAAAATCTTAAAAAAAAGGGGGAAAAAATGGAGCCTGATAATATGATTGAATTACTGCAAGTTCATGGTAAAATCTGAATGGATATAAGACTGATGAATCACAGACCTGTATCCCTGAAACAAATAATACATTATATGTTAATTAACTGAATTTAAATTTTAAAAAATTAAAGTTAAAAATTTTTGAACGGATGAGAAGTTGCTTTGTATGGATGAGCAAAGAAAGTTTATTCAGATGCAATCTAAAATTTAAAAACAAGTTTTAAAAAACACTGTATTTAATTATACTGGAATTAAATTTTTTTTAGAAATTCAAGAAAGAGATGGAATCTACTCCTGGTGAAAATGCTGTGAGGATTGTGGAAATGGCAACAAAGAATTGAGATTATTGCATAATCTTAGTTGATAAAGCAGGAACATGGTTTGAGAGGACTGACTGTAATTCTGAAAGAAGTTCCACTGTGGGTAAAATGTTATAAAACAGCATCATATGCTACAGAGAAATCACTTATGAAAGAAAGAGTCGATCAACAGAGCAAGCTTCATTGTTGTCTTATTTTAAGAAATCGCCACAGCTGCCCTAACCTTGCAAGGTACCACCCTGACCAGTCAGCAGCTATCCATATCAAGGCAAGACCCTTCACCAGCAAAAAAGATACTTGCTGGAATTTCAGATGATGGTAGCATTTTTCAGCAGTAAAATATTTTTAAATGTACATTTTTTTTTTAGACATAATGCTCTGGGACACTTAGTAGACTATAGTATAAACAGGAGCACCAGGCAGTTCAGTCAGTTAAGAGTCTGACTTTTTTTTTAAAGATTTTATTTAGGGACGCCTGGGTGGCTCAGTTGGTTAAGTGGCTGCCTTCGGCCCAGGTCATGATCCCAGGGTCCTGGGATCGAGTCCCACATCAGGCTCCTTGCTCAGCAGGAAACCTGCTTCTCCCCCTCTCTCCCTCTGCTTGTGCTCTCTCTGTCAAAAAAATAAAATCTTAAAAAAAAAAAAAATTTTATTTATTTGACAGAGAAAGACACAGTGAGAGAGGGAACACAAGCAGGGGGAGTGGGAGAGGGAGAAGCAGGCTTCCCGCTGAGCGGAAGCCTGATGTGGGGCTCAATCCCAGAACCCTGGGATCATGACCTGAGCCGAAGGCAGGCACTTAACGACTGAGCCACCCAGGCGCCCCAAGAGTCCAACTCTTGATTTCAGCTCAGGTCATGATCTCAGTGTCGTGAGATCGAGCCCTGCATCAGGCTCTGTGCTAAGTGTGAAGCGTGCTTAAGATTCTCCCTCTCTCTCTACTCCTCCCTGCCCACTTGCACTCTCTCTCAAACCAAACAAAAAAAGATTACAGTCTAATAAACATAACTTTTACATGTACTAGAATAACAAAAAATTCATTTGACTTGCTTTATTGTGATGTTTGCTGTATTGTGGTGGTCGGGAACCAAACCCAAAATTATCTCTGGAGTATGCCTGTAGAATACGAGGAGCTGGGGTGTGAGGGAAATGGGGAGACAGTGGTCAAAAAGTACAAATGTTCACTTATAAGATGAAAAAGTTTGGGTGCCTGGATGGCTCAGTCGGTTAAGCATCTGCCTTTGGCTCAGGTCATGATCTCACAGTCCTGGGACTGAGCCCCACATTGGGCTCCCTGCTCAGTGGGGAGTCTGCTTCTCCCTTCCCCACCCCATCACTCATGCCCTCTCTCTCACTCACTCTCTGAAATAAATAAAATCTTTAAAAAATAAAAAAAAATTAAAAAGATTAAAAAGTTATGAAGATGTAACATACAGCATGGTGACTATAGTTAATAATGATGTTGTATATGTGAAATTTACTGAGAGTAGATTTGAGCATTTCTACAAAAAAAAATGTAAGTTTATGAGGTGGCAGATATTTAATGAACTTCAGTTGTGGAAATTATATTACAATGTATGCATATATCAAATCATCACACTGCACTTAATTTTTAATATATATATTTTTAAAGATTTTATATATTTGAGAGAGAAAGAGAGCATGGGGAGGATGAAAGAGGGACAAGCAGATGCCATGCTGATTTCAGCTGCAGCCGGACTCAGGGCTTAATCCCACAATGCCGAGATCCTGACCTGGCTGAAACCAAGAGCTGGATGCTCAACTGACTGAGCCACCCAGGCACGCCCTGTGTACTTTTATATAATTTTATATCTCCAGAAAGCTGGGGGGGGGGGGGAAGAAAATGCACCTAAACTACAAACCTTGCAGGAGTGTGTTGAAAAGTAGCCTATGGTTCAGGTAAGTACTGACTATGACAATGCATGCAAACCTGGCACAAGCAGACACAAGGAAAAGTCAGTTAAAAGAAGAGATCAAAAACTGGAAAACAGAGGCTGGCTCAGTCAGTAGAGCACGCAATTCTTGATCTCAGGGTTGTGAGTTCAAGCCCCAAGGGTATAGAGCTTACTTTAAAAACAAATAAACAAACAAATGCTGGGATACAGAAGTGACATGGAGCTGTACACACTGATCCAAACAAAGGACAAGCATGGCGGAATCCATTAAGCTCACTAAAAATCTAACCTTGAATCCTTTCCTAAGAGCGTTCAGTATAGCAGTTATTGAGGCTTCAGGGGAGAGGAGACGGCAGTGCAAATAAACCAGCCCTATCAACATAGCAATTACCCAGTAAGCTGAGAAGCAAGCAGTGCCCATGGTCCACATGTGAGAGACACTGAGAAATGGTGGGTGGGGAGGGAATAGAGCCTACTTCAGGCCACTGTGGAGGGTGAGGGCCTTACCCAGTGAGGATATAAGTGTAAAGTTCTCCAGCATCACATCGTGGTACAGGCATCTCTGAGCCTCATCAAGGAGCCTCCACTCCTCCCAGGAGAAGTACACAGCAATGTCCTCAAAGGTCACACTATCCTGTTATGATGGGGACAGATGAAACCATGAACATTCTCTGAGTCCCACAATCCATCTCGGCACACTCATCCTCTTTCAGAGGTCCCCACTTCAGAAATGCCATGCCTAGGTGCCACTAATGTCCACCCTATCGTCAGGTTCTCTTTATTCACTGTGTTCTGCCCTCAGCAACATCAGGCAAGGGAAACAAGAGCTGTCATCCAAATCCCTCCTGGCCTGGACGGTCCATACTGTCAATTCCCCCAAAGTCTCTATTTTGAGACTCCCAAAACGCAATGAAATGGCTCATGCTTTACCCTTCAGCTCCAATACCCTGAGGCCCTTGGCTCACATGTCCTCTGGTTGTGCACATTTTTCTGTAAACTGTACCTCTCTCACATCTTCAGTCCCCCCACAGCTGCACTCCCATAGCTCTACTTTGGCCAAAGCCCTGAATTCTGCTTTGAAGGCCTCCTCTGTACCTCTGATCCTTGCTTCAATACTACCCCCCAGAGGCACTATGAATTATAGATGCCCACGACCCACGTCCACTTCTGTGCTGGACTTGCTGAAGCCTCAGCAGTCACACTCCCCACTCTCCATGCAACCTTCCCTAAAATCCCAGCCCTTATAGTCTCCCTGCCAGGCATAATGATTCTCACAAATGACTACATTTACCCCAGATCTTATCCACCAGCAAGACCGAAACACCCCAGACCCCATCAAAACTCACCACAAAATTCTGGTAAGTCCATACAGTAGTGAATTAGCAGGAGCCCTGCCTTCGATTTCATCTTGCCTCAATTACTCCCTTGCCTCTGAAGCCATCTTGCACCCATACTTCCCATGGAAGCTTTAGCCACCTCCCAGATCATCCTCTCTCCCTCCCTCGTGTTTCTCCTTCTTAGGATCCCAACCAGGTGCTAAGCAAGAGACCCACTTCTCAGCATGCACCCTAGTCTTTCTGACCTGCAAACTGCATTACCACTATAACCTACATTACACTTCCTAAATGTGATCCACAGTTCCATCCTGGTCCTCACAATAGCCACCACTTTTTAAAGTCGGCCCCAGACCTATCCACCATCGAGACTAAACACTGCAGACCCCACCAAAGCTCATCACAAAATTCCAGTGAAACTACAGTAGTGAATTGGCAGCAGCGTGGCCTCAGTGTCATCTTGTCTCAATTACTCCCATGCCTCCATGGCCATCTCATATCCACTCATCCCATGGAAGCCTTGATCACCTGCCAAACCATTCTCTCTCCCACATGGTTACCATGATCACTTCCCTCCTTCACCTGCATTCGTGTGCCCAGCAACACCGATCAGGTGCCCAGCAAGACAATCATTCCTCATCATGCACCCTCCTCTATCTGACCAGCTAAGGCACTGTCATGATGATCTGCATTCCCCAATCTAAATGCAATCCACGGCTCTGCCCTGGTCGACACAACAGTCACCACTTATGGATGTCTTCATCCAAAACCTCTTCCCAGGATACCCAGACCTGTGAATCCAGATACCCATTTGCTGTCTCCACTCACAATTCTCTGAAATATCTGAGACTCTTAACAAGACCAAACAAAACTCCTCACAGTCCGAAAGAAAATTAACCGATCATCAATTACCCCATCCCACATGATGGAATTTCCATCCCTTCAGCTTTAAGGACCAAAAACCCTGGGGTCATCCTGGACCCCTCCCTTTCTGTCTCTCAACTACATCAAAAAATCCACCCCACTTAAAAAAATGGACAGAGTTCAACTTTTCACCCACCTCTATGGCCACCACCCTGGTCCATCAATGTGGATTATAGCAGCTGCCTCCTCCTGGACTCCTGCCTCCTCCTTTACCCCCATAGTCTGTTATCTTTTCTGCAACCAGATGGATCCTATTAAGACTTAAGGTAAGACCACCAGCCCCTTATCCAAACCTCTCATTACCTACATAACAGATGCCCACATTCTCAGTAGCCACATCAGAGGCCTGATTCTTGACCCTCAGCTCTTTGTTCCGAGCAAGGAGAATGAAAACAGGTTCAAGCGTTTGCACACTTTGGTATTTATTTCTGGGATAACGTCTCACACCTGTTTATACCGGCTGACAGCAACAAGAACACCTGCATGTGACCCTTGGCCTGCACTCAGGACCCCGGGCTTGGGGTATTCTTAGGATGCCCACACCTAGCAGCTGGAAAAACAGCAAGGGAAGAGCCTCAAGACGCCACAATCCTGGACACCATACCGGCGCTGTCAAGACCAGTAAGGGACTGAGCCAACCTCTCCTTACTTGTACAGGTTCTCTAAGTGCTTTCACGACCTTCAGAACTTGTGGTTGAGGGGAGGGAACCAGGGTTGGGCCCCACGAGATCAGGCCTCCCCTGCATCCCGCCGAGCCCTGGAACCCAGGGACCTCGGGCTAACTAACCTCTACGCTTCAGGCCGCAGTTACTTCTCCCACCAGCTCAGTGACCTCCGACAAGAACTCCACTCCCGGTGCCCGCTGGTCTTCATCACCCCCATTCCAACCTCTTCTCCCTCGAGCAGCTTTTGGAAAGCCGTTAACACCCTAACACTGACTGTGTCCCTCTTCTGTTCACGACCCCCCAGGGCCCTCGGAACAGAGGTACGCACCTCGGCCCGCCAGTCCCGGCGCGACCCCGCCTCACGCGCTGTCGCCTGCGGGCAGCCTCCTCCCGCCTCAGGCCCCCTCCAGCCTCCCTCCGGCCTCCTCCCGCCTCAGGCCCCCCGGCCCGGAGCCCGCTCCTCACGCCGGCACGCCGGCGCTCGCACACGGGGCCCCCGCCCAGCGCCGCCGCCCCGTCCGACGCCGGGGCCTGGGCCGCAGGGCCGCGAGCCGCTCGGGCCTCCGGGATCTGGGTCGGGGGACGGCGGGGAGGGCCCGGGGGACGAGCGCTTACCTGCGGCGGCTCCCTGGGCGCGGCCGCCGCCATCGGACTCGGTGGGCGTCGCGGACACCCGGCTCGGCGGTCCCCGGCCCGGCCCGGCGCGGGGCAGCCCGGGCGGCGTCGCCAGCCGCGGACCCGCCTCTCTGCCGTGGGGACAACGACTTCTGCGCCTTGACAGTTCCGTCACTTCAGTCCCGCCCCGGCACGCCCGAGAGCAGCAAAATGGCCGCCACAAGGAGGAGGCCGGAAGTCCCGCCCCTACGCGGTGTATTCCCGCGGAAATGCTTCCATTGGCTCAACTCCGCGCACGATTTTCTGGGTATTGTAGTTGGCAACGCTCTAGTGCCCGAGGCAAGGGTTTTTCTCCAGCCTGATCAATCAGAGCCTTGGCCATGCGGCTCCTCGAGGGTTGCTGGAAGCCTAGAGGCAAAGGGGCGAGAGGATTTGCTCTTCGTGAACTGCAGTGAAGAGGCATCATTTCATACTCGGTAAAAGTCACCCAGCTCCCAGAGGACAATACTGTTACTGGGATGCTCCGAAATCCACTGATCTAAATGGTCATACTATTACAGAGTCATTTAGGCATAAAATAGTCCACGCATAGCTGAAGGCATTTTGTTATTACTATGAAATGCATGTAACCTGATGCATTTGTCAATGTTGTGAGTTCTCTTATGAATGGCTAGGGGCAAGGGAAAAAACTTTATACAGGGCCTTGACTGGGAATAAAGAAGAAAGATGTTAGGCCGCCCTTAAGCCCGCGAACAAGCAGGATCTCTGCCTCTGGCTCCCACAGAAAATCTGTGCCTTACCTGTAGGGTTAGTGATTGTGTCCTACCCATTTTTATCTATATAATATTTCTTACTCAATGTTCTAAGATACACTTGAGGGAACAGAAGGCAAGCTGAGGACCCCACCATGGGATATATATGGCATTTCCTCAGGCATTCCTGGCTGCCCTAAAACAAAGGAAAGGAAAAACAAAGTTAACTTACAGAGACACAATCCTCCAAGACGTGAGTCTCCCTCAGTTTACAAAAGTCTTAGCAATTTACATTTCTATCAATGGCCTAGCTTGAGAAGGAAATGTAGATACAATTAAATGTCCTTATAACCTGGAGCCCATTGACAGATACTTGAAGCGGGCAGAATGTACTGTTCCTCCAGGAAGCTCCCAACTATCTTCATGTTAATACCTTGCTAGAGGGAAAAACAACCTTAACTTGACAATGGCAAGGCCTCTTAAGGGCAGCCTAACATCTTTCCCGGGAGTCTTCTTTAACATATGAAAATCCTTTGAAACCTCCCTCTTCCTTACCTCCCCCAACCCCATAGTATATAACCAGCCACCCCTAACAACCCCGGTGCAGCAGCCCTTTCAGCCCCCATGCTTTAATAAAACCATCATTTTGCACCAAAGACGTCTCAAGAATTCTTTCTTGCTCATCGGCTCCAGACCTCACCCCACTGAACCTCCCCTATATTCTAAAACCCAATACACTCAAGTCTATTGAGAAAACTGACATCTATCTCAAATGGAGACCAACCTTTATGCTATTTTAGTTTGGGTCACTGGCTACAACTTTCGCAGTTGCAGAATGTCTAATGCAGAATGTCAGAAACCTCCAGATAAAGGGGAATCTCAATCCCATGTTCTCATGTCCTTGCTGGTAAGTGATTATCATTTATCAGTGATTGCAGGTACAGTTCTGCATAGAGAATTAAGATTATTTTAGCCTGGGTGGCTCAGTCTGTTAAGCGTCTGCCTTGGCCATCAGCCCGGCCTCAGGCTCCCTGCTCAGCAGGGAGTCTGCTTCTCCCTCTGCTCCTCCCCCCCACCTTATGCTCTCTCTCACTCACTTTCTCACTCTCAAATAAATCTTAAAAAAAAAAAAAAAACACAGGTAGGTAATAGGAAAGAAATTAATTATCTAACAAATAGTACCATAGTCCTGGGCGCCTGGGTGGCTCAGTTGGTTAGGCGACTGCCTTCGGCTCAGGTCATGATCCCGGAGTCCCGGGATCGAGTCCCACATCGGGCTCCCGGCTCAGCGGGGAGCCTGCTTCTCCCTCTGACCTTCTCCCCTCTCATGCTGTTTCTCTCTCTCTCTCTCTCTCAAATAAATAAATAAATAAATCTTTAAAAAAAAAAAAAACAAATAGTACCATAGTCCTACAAGACTGCCCCCTCACTTTAGATGCCAATTGCAAGTTCAGGTTGTTACTTGTGCTTCTGAGCAACTGGCTATAAATCAGAAGTTCCCAAGACTCCCTCCTTGGGTTGGACTAATTTGCCAGAGCAGCTCACAGAACTCTTAGAACATTTACTTACTAGAGTACCAGTTTATTATAAAAGGATATAACCCAGGAGGAAATGCAAAGGGCAAGGTATGGGGAAGGGGAATGGAACTTCCATGCTCCCTCTGAGCGTGCCATTCTCCCCACATCTCCATGTATTCACCACCTTGGAACCTGAACCTCCATCCTTTTGGATTTTTATGGAAGCTTCATTACATAGGTTTGGCTTTGGTGCCCACCACAATGTCCCAGGAGGACAGCATCATTCCAGCCATGTCCTGCCCTGTGGACCTCTCCCCAAGATTGTCCCAGCCCATGGGGCCAGAACTGCTCTGGTACCAAATGTGGGGCATCAGCCTCTAGAGGGAGAAGTATGGACTTGACCTTTGAGCCAGCTTAAAGGACACTGCTTCTGGACTTGAAAGCTGGGATTCAGTGGCTGGTGGCACCTGTGTGCACCTGACCTCTGACATGATAGTGAGGGTCTCCACTTCTGTGAAGAAAGGTAACAAGAGAGCTTAGCATGAAGCTTCAGACCAACCCTGTCCGAGAAGGGCCCCCTAAAAGGACTCAGCCATTTGTATTTTGTATAGTTTTATAGTTTTCTAGCTGTGTCCTCACATGGCCTTTTCCTCCTGGTGTTGATGTCTATTCCTCTTAAAAGGAAGCCAGTTCTAACAGAGTAGGACCCCACCCTAATGACCTCATTTAACCTTAATTAACTCTTTAAAAGCCCTAGCTCTTAATAAAGTCACTTGGGGGTTAGGGCTTCAACATAGAAAAGGATTATATTACTGTTTCAGTGGTAATAAAAGGCAAAGGAGTTACTTAAGTTAGATGATAAATACGCAAAGACCATTCAACTATTTGAAAGTATCTTCCAAATGCCAATGGCTCACAATAGCTTCTAAAAGTGACTTTTATAGAAACACAATTTCCAAAAGGTGCATTCAGTGATATTTATAGTATTTAACTGTAAATGCATTATTTCCAAGTACTTAAAACAAAATATTTCTATTAAAAGAAATATTAAAAGGTGCTAAAATGTAGAGTTTAATAAAATAAAATGCATTTATTTCCACTGAGGCTTAGCATTTTATATCATGAGCAATGCTGATTATTTATCCAGCCTGATTAAACCCTCATAGACACATCATCTGGCCTAAGAAAAGTTCTGATCAGGGCGCCTGGGTGCCTCAGTCATTAAGTGTCTGCCTTCAGCTCAGGTCATGGTCTCAAGGTCCTGGGATCAAGCCCCGCATCGGGCTCCCTGCTCCGTGGGAAGCCTGCTTCTCCCTCTCCCACTCCCACACCCCCTGCTTGTGTTCCCTCTCTCACTGTGTCTCTGTCAAGTAAATAAAATCTTAAAAAAAAAAATTCTCTCTCCCTCTGTCCCTTCCTGCTGCTACTCTCTCTCTCTCTCTAAAATAAATAAGTAAAATTATCAAGGATGTTCATGTTTTCTATACACTATAAGCAATCCAAAGCAGAGTTATTATCATTATTTCAGTTTTGAATCAAAATGTCCTGGAAGATTAAATGGTATAAAGCGAGAGCCTACAAATATATAAATTTGACTAAATAAATGATAAGATGTTCTACAGGGGACTTATAGCCCACAAACTACATTTGGAACATTTGTTTTTTTGCCCAGCAGGCAAAACAAAACAGAGACCTGGGTGTCACTGCTAAAGCATGAAAGGATGGAATGTCAGGGAGCCTGAAGACACCAGTGCAGAGGTGTTCATCAGACCATGGTGTGGCTTTATAATCAGGGTTATGTAACAATATAAAATAGAAGGCAGAGTAAAAGGAGATAAACATCCACCATGATGAGAATTGTGCTCAGGGCTCTCACCTCGTGGGAAGGTCTAGGGAAAGGTGGTTGCTGGGAATTTGATGGCCTTGCTGCCTGTGCCACTGCAGGTCAGAAATCATGGAGCCACTTGGCAGGTCGTGAAGTTGGGACACATGTTAATGAAGACCAACATGAATGTGTATATTGGATCAGTACATTTTTCTGGAATGTCTGAAAGACAGTATCTATGAATATTTTTATGTAGTTGTTTTTCCTCTTTCTTGGTCTAGTTCATTCATAGCAATAAGGAATTTAGCAGGAGTTACAGCACCTAGCAAAGGAAACAGCAAAATCCAGTGCACTTTGGGGACATCATTCTTAGCTCCACCCACCTCAAAATACTGGGGCAAAGCTTACTGGCCTGGAAGCCACTTGAGAAGCAGGTAGTGCTGAGACAGATCCTTCTGGCCCTCTGTGAAAATAAAGGACAAGTTTATGTCCAACATCACCTAGAAAATATTTCCTTCCAAAGCTGCCATGGTCTTAAGGAACTCCTGAGAGAGAAGCGCTAAGGAGTTGGCAAAGACAAATTGTTTAACCAAATCTCTTGACAAATAATCTCCCCATCATTGCTACTCAGTCTCTTTGAGTCTCTTTTATAAAATATCTTTATAAAAAGTATTTTTATAAAAAAATGTTTATAAGCCAAATAAAATTGGACACACTGAAACAATTACACTTCCACTCTTCCAACCAGTACACTTCTTGCCTCTACCTTTTAGTTCATAATTTGGGGAGCTTCCTAGGTATGATCTGAAACTGGCCCCCATACACAGAGGACAGAGGTAGACCACTCCACATTGATACGTGGCAGGTTTAAGCATGGGAACTTAACATGTGAAGCTTATGTCGGGTGACTGAAAGATGAACAGATCTCTGCCACTGCCAGCCAGAATCTTGTTTATATAGAAGCCTTAACTGGGTTCAGTTGCATAAACCATCCAGATGGTATCAACAACACTTTACTATCTCAAGTCTGTGTCCTTGGGCAGCTTCTAGTGCAGGGAAGGCAAGCAAAATGGACATTCCGAGGACAGGGTAAGGGTTAAGAAGCCTGATTGCCCAGGTCCATCTCTTGCATCAACTGGTGGTCATGTCTTCCTGATGACTTCCTCCAATACTACCATCTCATTCACACCTGAAATACACACACACGTACATACATACACATGTATGTATATGTATACATATATGTATATATGTATGCATATATATTTTTTATATTATTTCAGGGTTGGCGTGGGAACACCCTCCTTCGTTGGAACTATTGGTGCAGAATGTAGTTGGTGTCATTAAGTGAGATTTGCTAGACCAGTGCTTGCTCATGGAAACATGTGGTTTGGGAAGACAAAGGAGGAGAGGGTCGTAGATAAATAACCTTTGATTCCTGAGTGGTGCATGATCATGGTGGTCACCGTGATATGGAGCAGTAGCTGGGCTGTAATCGGTTACTAAAGATAAACCTTACCAATAGAATTCAGAGATGGATCCAACCCCTGGGGAGTTGGTTCACTGGATGCATAAGTGTAAACCAATGAGAAACAGGCTAAATATTCACAACTAAACTAAAAGGAGAATGCTGGGTCAAACTTCGTTGCTAGAGCAAGCTCATATTTCAGTGAGTATGAGCTCTGCCCACTGGCCTCAAACCAGCCTCCCAAGGAAAAAACTGTGCAGGGATAACAAAGTAATTCTAAGATCTCTGGTCACCAAGATGTTCGTCATCATGATTGAGGGGCAAAACCAAGAAACTTGAAACGAGGGGGGGTAATATGAAGTTCTTTCACTTTATAGATTGGTATTATCAGAACCTTTACTGAAATGTATTATCAGAACAAATCATTTGGGGGCTGTCTTTGGTTTTAAATGCTGCAGAATGGAAGAAATGCTTATGTTGATACAGGATCCATGGCTCACTGTGAAATAATCACAGATGGCTGTATGTGATTGAGACACACAGAAGGTAGTCCTTAGGGGAAAGCCAACTGGTAGACTGGAATAAAAGTTACTGAAAGGCGTGTTAATCCTGAGAAGGGGTCTGTTTCCCCCTACGAATGCCAAATGGAGCAACCGAGATGAGCAGCTGATATGCTTGGTATGCAAGCCATGTGGGCCTGACTCTATGACTGGGATACTCACACACTGAATATGCCTGTTACCCAGATGATGGCAATTGCTGTGGTTAAGGGACCCCTTTCACATGGGCACTCCATACAGCCTACTGCTGTAAAACCAAAGGACAGTTCAGGAAGCCTAATCAAAATGCTGTTTCTGGGACACCTGGGTGGCTCAGTCAGTTAAGCGTCTGCCTTCGTCTAAGGTCATGATCCCAGAGTCCTGGGATCAAGTCTAACATCGGGGTCCTTGTTCAGCAGGGAGCCTACTGTTCCGTTGTGTGCTCTCTCTCTCGTTCACTCTCTCTCTCAAATAAATCAAATCTTGAAAACAAAGAAAACCAAAATGCTGTTTCAACTTCCCCTGATGGGTCTTATAGTCCAGGGCCTGATGGATTCCCTGGGGAATTCTACCAAATATTCAAGAAGAAATAATACCTATTTTCCTGAAGCTTTTTCAAAAAATAGGAACAGAAGGAAAGCTTCCAGACTCATTCTATGAGGCCAGCATTACCTTAATCCCCAAACCAGGCAAAGACCCCAACAAAAAGGAGAATTTCAGACCGATATCCCTGATGAAAACGGAATCCAAAATTCTTTTTTTTAAAGATTTTATTTATTTATTTGACAGAGAAACACAGCGAGAGAGGACACAAGTGAGGGAGAGGGAGAAGCAGGCTTCCCGCTGAGCAGGGAGCCCGATGTGGGGCTTGATCCCAGGACCCCAGGATCATGACCTGAGCCAAAGGCAGACACTGAACGACTGAGCCACCCAGGCGCCCCATGGATTCCAAAATTCTCAACAAAATCCTAGCTAATAAGATCCAACAATACATTAAAAGGATCATCCCCCATGACCAAGTGGGATTTAACCCCAGGATGCAAGGGTGGTCCAACATTCACAAATCAATCGTGACAGAACACATTAATAAAAGAACCATATGGTCCTCTCAATTGATACAACCTTGGCCTCTAACTCTGATGTTGGCGTTGCAGGCTCTGAGGGGCAAGCGAATAACTGACAGTGGAAACTCAGAAGCAGCTGCCCAGTCCTTCATTAGACCGGTGCGTGTGTCAAGGTCACACAGCTATGGAAAGAGAGGCTGCATTGGGACCTGGCATATCTGACTTCCCACCTGGCTCTTTCCAGAGCTTGGTGCTGCCTCCTATGGGAAAAGAAATGGAGCAGGGAGAGAGATGCCGCTTGGAGAGGTGAGCCCTTACCTAGCAAGACCAGGAGCCCAAAGGTCTCTGGCACACATCCAGGTACTGGATCCTGTGGGCTGTGTGCAGCCGACCAGAGTTGAAGTCATAAACACCTGAAAAAGTAAAACTAAGGCATCATATTGACCTTCGGGTTGCTGTCACTCCATTGCTAATGAAGATGCAGAGATCCAACTCCGAATCACCCAGGCTTCTTCAGGTTCAAGCTCTGTGCTGGGCTCAAGGAGGCTGATGCAGCCTTTGTACGTAATGCTACTGTGGCTGAGAGAAAAGGGGAGGCACTGGAGACGAAAATGGCTTTCCATGAGGACTGTGGGAACAGAGGGCAAGTGGGGAAATGGTCATGATGGTAATTCCAATGAGAATAGCAGTAGCAGTATCTCCTTTGCCCTTGCTATACACCTCCCCTGGGCTGAGGGTTTCAGGAGCTGTGCTAAAGGGATTAAACATACCCAGGTCTGGAGCTAGTCATTCAGGTTAACGCAGTTTCTGGAATCCATGCTTGTCTCTTATATGACCCTGGGGAACCAACTTCATCTTTCTGACCCTGGACTTCCGTAGATATACAATAATCATTCCCATTCCCACCTCCTCAGGTTGCTGTGAGAATTAGAAAAGATGCTCACAACGCAAACCCTGGAGTCCTGACACTGGTAAGTGCTCAGGGTGTGAGTCTTAGTAATCCTCACAGGGGCCAAGGTAAGCACCATCATCACCTCCATATCAGTCAGGGAGCTGAGGCTTAAGGAGCAATGGCGAGTTGCCCAGATTCCGAGGTGAAGCCCCACCTCCCCCACAGGTGGGGGTCAGCAGGTTCTAAGAAGCCCCATTTCTTTCTCAAACACACCCAGGGGTGGAGAGCCTTTAGGGCATTGGGGAAACAAAACTGCTTGGCCCAGGGATGTTGCTGCTGGCAGAGGCTGGAGTTGCCCAGGCCTAAAGAGGCCACAGGTGTAGCCACTGCACAGTGAATGGGTACCTCAGCTCTTAATCTCTTCCAAACGCTATGGAGCAGCCTGCACCTTACGACCCTTTTACACAGGAGGAACCTGAGGCCCACAGAGGGTGGGTAGTTCCCTGCATGTCCTGGGATCTGGGATTCCAGTGCAGGCTGCCTGGACCCAGGGCTTGGAGATCCTGAGCAGTGCCTTATTGTCCTCTCTGTTGGGCTCTGGGACTCAAAAAACCTTCTCCGTCCTGAGTCCATCTTGTGCCCCCAGAGCCCTGCTTCAATCCACCAACCTCCACAATGATAGACCAGGAAAACGGGTGAACACTACAAAGCAAGGATTTATTGATTTATTAAATGTCTGGACTTTAGAAAGCAAAGAAATCAATAATGTAGATTAAAAGTACATTTTTAATACTTCCAGTATTAAAAATGATTCCACAAAGAAAAAAAGCCACCAAATGAGTGAAATTCCAACATATATCTTTGTTGTTTCACATCCTTTTTTAAAAGGAGAATAATCGAAGTTCACAGAATAGGCAGAAAATATGAACAAACATTTTAGCAGAAATATAGATAGCAAATGCAAATCTGAAAAAAATGCTCATTGTGACTCCTTAGGGAAATGCAGTTAAAACACTAAGACAGCACTACACACTTTTTTTAAAAAGAGTTAAAATTAAGAACAACTGACCAAACTAAACCATTCGCTAGGATGTGGAGGAAATGCAACTCTCATACACTGCTGGTAAGAATACAAAAAGATGTAATAATTTAGATCACAATTTGCTAATTTCTTTAAGTTAAACATTTATCTACCCTACGAATCAGACTTTCCACTCTGAGTTATTGACAAAAGGTAAGTGAAACACATCCATATAATTACACACAAATGTTTGTACCAACTTTATTTTCCATAGGCAAAAATTAGAAATACCCAAATATCCATAAACAAATTAATGAGTAAACTAATAGTGCTACCAAAGGTAAGAATATTTCTCAGCCAAAAAAAAACAAAACAAAAAACAAGCTACTTCTATACCACTGATGAATCTACATTTATGCAACATAACAGTAGGAGAAAAAAACCTTTGACTCCTACTACATAAATTATAGAAAACAGAGTTTTCTATTATAACGGAAAGTAAATCAATAGCGACTTGGAGGGCTGGGAAGGCAGGTAGAGAGATTATTAAAGGACATGAGGTAAGTATGCAATTGACACATATGATCACTGTCATGACTATGATGTTCCAGGTGCATAAGTATGTCAAAACTTACTGAAGACTACATTTCCAGTATGTACAGTTTATTACATGTAAATTATACCTTAATAAAGCTTTTCAAAATGATTCAAAATAAGAAATCTTTGTCCAACTCTTTTTGGAAAATAGGTTTTGCAACCCTACATTCACCACACATTCTCGCCCTATGGAGGCCAGTTTTGCTTAGTGAAAGCAATGATAGTGATCAGTGAAGGACTTCCCACCAGAGTCAAAAGGACTGCTGGCTGGGTCACAAAAGCCACATCCCTGGACTTCAGATCCCCCTTTTCTCGATCTGTTTTCCTGCCCGTGCAGCAATGGTCTTGAGGTGAACATCACTGAGAGGATACAGGAATCCAAAAAAACCTTTCCATTATTTGCAATGACAGTGACATAAGCTATACAAGATAACCATACCTGGAAGTCCACGGATTGGTGCACACACCAGCTCTGCATTCCCTGTTGCAGAAGTATTTGTGGGTGCACTTTTAGAAGAGGCACATTCCATCTGGTTGGCTGTGGTCTCCTCCAATCCCTATGAAGCCAGTGTTTCTGTAGCAGTTCTGGTTTCCCCTGAACCTTATGGCCTTACAACCAATGACCATCACCTACAGAAATGTGGACATCAGGGTATTATGGCTCTTTGCCAGACCTGGGGAAGGGGTTCCCCTCAACAGTGCTGACGTCCCCCATGATATCCTCTGTGAACAAGGGAAAAAAATTCATGCTACTCCCAGAAGCACCTGAGGTTCTCACACCTGTTCCTCCTCGGGGTGACCTCTGAGACTCCCCAAACTCATGGCATCCAGTCTCAAATAAGGACCAGAAAACCCTGCAGTCTTTCCTAAGAGGATGGGGAGTACAAAATTGGCAAAAACTGGTAAGCTAATTTCTGCCACTGTACTGTCTCCTTGAGGCACAGAAAGTTTGAGACCCACCCTAATGAATGTTGTTCACTTCATGCTTGTAGACCTCAAAATATAAACCGCCATACATGGTAAATAGAACACCCAAGATTAAAGAGGACTCTAACAATAAGGACTTGTTATTATACAAACCAAACTAATAGGGGCTAGCAATTGTTGAGTTAGTGACTTGGAAGCTGGAAATATTAATCACAAATATCTCCAGAGACCATGTCCCTGCAAATGGTGGTCCTTCTCTGTCAGCTGAACTCATATGATGTTCTCTAGGACTACATGGGTCAGGTCCATGCCAATTAGTCAAAAAAAAAGTAAATTTGGGTCCCCCTAAGGACTCAGGTTACTCCTAATTTCCTCCAACAAATGAGAATAGAAGTCAGCTTCCCTGAGCACAGTGGGGTGATGACTGAAGCATGTCGTGGAGACTTGCCAGGTGGTAGAAGTACAAAGCTCTGGCCACAGACTGGCAGTGACATAGATCTGGAAAGAGCCCTGGGCAGTTTAGAAAATGCAACATAGCCACACATGCTTCCACGTAACTGAAACTTAAGGGAAATCATTCTACTATTGGCATTTGGATGTAGTGTATTGAATTCAGACAAATGGTGCCTCACAAAGAGTTTCCTCTGGTGTCATTACATTGAACAAGTAAACTGTACATTTCCTACCCACCTAAGGCCTTTCTCCTGTGTGAACTCTCTGATGCTGAGAAAGATTAGATTTTCGGCTAAAAGATTTCCCACATTCACTGCAGTCATAAGGCCTCTCTCCTGTGTGAACTCTCTGATGATAATGTAGGGTGGAACGAGAGGTAAAGGATTTCCCACACTCACTGCACTCAAAAGGCCTTTCTCCTGTGTGAACTCTCCGGTGAATAATAAGGTGAATTCTTTGGGTAAAGGATTTCCCACATTCGCTGCACTCATGCGGCCTTTCACCTGTGTGAACTCTGCGATGTCGAATCAGTATGGAGCTATTGGTAAAAGATTTCCCACATTCACTACACTCATAAGGCCTTTCTCCAGTGTGAACTCTCTGATGATAACCAAGGGCAGAGACAGAAGTAAAAGATTTCCCACATTCGCTGCACTCATAAGGCCTTTCTCCAGTGTGAACTCTCCGGTGTTTAGAGAGGTATGAATTCTGACTAAAGGATCTCCCACAATCACTACATTCATAAGGCTTTTCTCCAGTGTGAACTCTCTGGTGTTGATTCAACTGGGAACTATCCCTAAAAGATTTCCCACATTCACTGCAGTCAAAAGGCCTTTCTCCTGTGTGAACTCTCTGATGACAACGGAGGGCGGAGGTAGAGGTAAAAGACTTTTCACATTCTCTGCACTCGTAAGGCCTTTCTCCAATGTGAACTTTCTGATGATAACGAAGAGCAGAGCCAGATGTAAATGATTTTCCACATTCATTGCACTCATAAGGCCTTTCTCCTGTGTGAACTCTCTGGTGTATATTGAGGTGATTTCTTTGGGTAAATGATTTCCCACACTCACCACACTCATAAGGCCTTTCTCCTGTGTGAACTCTACGGTGTCGAATAAGTATCGGTCCATTAGTAAAAGATTTCCCACATTCGCTACACTCATAAGGTTTTTCTCCAGTGTGAACCCTCTGATGATAACAGAGGGCAGAGCCAGAGGTAAAAGATTTTCCACATTCACTACATTCATAAGGCCTTTCTCCTGTGTGAACTCTCTGGTGTTGAGAGAGGTAAGATTTGTGGCTAAAAGATTTCCCACATTCACTGCATTCGTAAGGCCTTTCTCCTGTGTGAACTCTTCGGTGTATAATAAGGTGATTTATTTGGGTAAAAGATTTCCCACAGTCATTACACTCATATGGTCTTTCTCCTGTGTGAATTCTCTGATGATAACGGAGGCCAGAGCTAGAGGTAAAAGACTTCCCACATTCACTACACTTATAAGGTTTTTCTCCAGTGTGAATTCTCTGATGATAACGGAGTGCAGAGCTAGAAGTGAAAGATTTCCCACATTCACTACATTCATAAGGCCTTTCTCCTGTGTGTACTCTCCAGTGTTCAATGAGATCAGATTTTCGTCTGAAAGATTTCCCACATTCAGTGCACTTGTAACTCATTTCTCCAGTGTGAACTGTACGTTGTTGAATAAGGATGGAGCTCTGGCTAAAAGACTGAGCGCATACACGGCACACGTAACAATTTTCTCCAGTGTGACTTCTCTGAGGATGAATGAGGACAAATTTTTGGCTAAAGGATTTCCCACATTTGCTGCATTTGTACTGCCTTGGCCCAGTATGAATTCTTCGATGCTGACTGAGGGTTGAGCTTCCCCTAAAGGATTTTCCACAGTCACTACACACATGAAGCTTATCACCACTGTGGACTCTCTGATGAATCATAAGTGAGGACTTGTACCTGAATGTTTTTCCACATTCAGGGCACACAAAACACTGTCTTCCAGTGTGGACACCCTGGTCCTGAACAAGTGTGTGTTTGGGACCAACGGCTTTCTTGCGTTCTTCCCAGGTGCGATGACTTTTTATGCTTTGAAAAGTCATCCCAGACTCAGTGATTTTATTCTCCCCAGTATGAGTGACCTGTTGTTGATGTTCTGAGGTGGCCAGGAAATCCTTCTCAACCTCACAGGTTAAGGGCTTTCTTGAATCATGGAAATTGCTGCTCTTCACAAATGAAGCCCTGTCCACACTGCTTCTGAAGGGTTTTTCTCCAATGTGCCGTTTCTCATGCTGTTGAAGGTTTGCACTAGAATAAATCTGTTTCACACATGCCCCATACTTGAACAGCTTCTGGCTGTTTTGTTTTCCCTGGTGCCCAACCAAGTTGAAAATCTCTCTCAAGACTGAACCACACAGCTCACAGGGGTGGGTCTTCTGGGAAGACCGAGGTTCCTTCGGAGTCCTGGCCTGTGACACACCTACAGAAATGCTCTGTTCAAAGGGTACCTCTGCAGCCTCTGTTTGACAGGAGCAACCTGAACACAAAGAAACACTTGTGAAGTACACAATGACTTTATTGTACCAAATTACGACTATACAAATGAAAACCAAAAATGAGCAGGGTAACTATTCTTATGTCAAACAAAGCAGACTTTATTTATTTATTTATTTATTTATTTATTTAAAAGATTTTATTTATTTATTTGAGAGAGAGAGAATGAGAGATAGAGAGCACGAGAGGGAAGAGGGTCAGAGGGAGAAGCAGACTCCCTGCTGAGCAGGAAGCCCAATGTGGGACTCGATCCCGGGACTCCAGGATCATGACCTGAGCCGAAGGCAGTCGCTTAACCAACTGAGCCACCCAGGTGCCCCTAAACAGCATTCTTCTGAACAAAGAATGGGTCAAAGAAGAAATTGAGAAATCTATGTAGGCAAATGAAATTAGAAATGTAACACATTAAAACTTACGGGATGCAAGAAAGTAAGTTTTAAGAGGGAAGTTTATATCAATAAATGTCTACATTAAGAAAAAAGAAAAATCTCAAAGAAAGAACTTAATGCCCAACGTATGAGAAAAAGAACAAAATAAGGTCAAAGCAGAAAGAAACAAATAACAAAGACCAGAGCAGAAACAAATGAAATAGACACAAGAAAAACAACAGAAAAAGATTCATGAAACTAAGAGTTGGGTTTTTGAGAAGATAAACAAATTGACAAACCTTTAGTTAGACTAAGAAAAAAAGAAAGACTCAAAGTCAGAAATGAAAGAGGAAACATCACAATTGATACTGCAGGGATACAAGCTATCAAGAGACTACAATGAACAGTTATATGCCAACAAATTGGATAACCTAGAATGGATAAATACACAGAAACATACAAACTACCAAACCAAAAAAAGACAGAAAGAAAGAAACATACAATCTGACAATACTGAATAATGAAGAAATAGAAAATGTGATTAGACTCATAACTGGTAAGGAGAAAATCTCCCACAAAGAAAAGCCCAGGACCAGACAGAATCACAAGGAACCCCACTACATATTTAAAGAGTTAACACCATCTTTTTTATTTTTAAGATATATTTATTTTAAAGAGAGACAGAGCATGAGCAGGGGGAGGGGCAAAGGAAGAGGGAAAGAGAATTTCAAGCTGACTCTTCACTGAACATGGAGCCCCAGGCCAAGCTAGATCTCACCACCCTGAGATCATGACCTGAGCTGAAATCAACAGTGAGATGCTCAACAGACTGAGCTGCACAGGCATCCCCACTATCCTTCTTAAAGTCTTCCAAACAACTGAAGGGGGAACACTTCCAAACTCACTTTGTAAGGCCAGCATTACCCTGATATCAGAGGCATTTAAGGACAATGCAAGAGAAGAAAATTACAGGCCAATATCCCTGATGAACATAAATGCAAAACTCATAAAAAAAAAAAAATCCTTGCAAACCAAATCCCAAAGCACATTACAAGCATCATATACTACAATCAATCAGGATTTATCCCTGAGATGCAAGGATAGTTCAACATGTGTAAATCAATACACATGATACACCACCATAACTGAATAACAGTTTAAAGGGTAAAAATCATATAGCCATATCAATAGATGCAGAAAAAGCATCTGGCAAAATTCAATATGCTTTCATGATAAAAAATCACAAACAAATTAGATATATAAGCAAACGACCTCAATATATCTGACAGCCCCACAGCTAACATCATATTCAATGATCAAAAGCTAAAAGTTTCCCTCTCCCCCTCCCCCGCCCCCAGCCTGTGGCATCAGGAACAAGACAAGGTGCCCACTCTCTCCACTTTTATTCAACACAGCACTGGAAATCCTAGCCCTGTGTAATTAAGGAAGAAAAATAAATAAAAGGCATCCAAATCAGAATAGAAGAAGTAAAATTATCTGTTTGCAGGTGACATAATCTTACATATAGAAAACTATAAAGAATCCACCAAAACACTGGGACACCTGGGTGGCTCAGTTGGTTAAGTGTCTGCCTTCAGCTCAAGTCATGATCCCAGGGTCCTGAGATGGAGCCCCACACTGGGCTCCTTGTTCAGCAGGGAGCCTGCTTCTCCTTCTGCCTGCCACTCTCCCTGCTTATGCTCTGTCTCTGACAAATGAAATCTTAAAAGAAAAATCTATCAAGCAATGTTCCATCTTTTTTTT